>NW_027188200.1:0-34923 GCF_041381155.1 Argopecten irradians
AGTCCTGAAATTTGACTTATAGCATGCTGGGGTGAAGGGCTACCAAGTTTGTTCAAATGAATGACCTTGACCTTCATTCAAGGTCACAGGGGTCAAATTGATGAAAATCTTTAACAGACTTCTTCTTAATAACCAAGAGGCCTAGAGACCTGAAAGTGGGTCTTTGACATGCTGGGATGAAGGGCTGCGAAGTTTGTTCAAATAAATGACCTTGACCTTCATTCAAGGTCACAGGGGTCAAGAAGGCTAAAATCTTAAAAACGACTTCTTCTTAATAACCAAGGGGCTTAGGGACCTGATATTGGGCCTGTGGCATGCTTGGATAAATGACTACAAAGTTTGTTCAAATGAATGACCTTGACTTTCATTCAAGGTCACAGAGGTCAAATAGGCTAAAATCTTGAAATGACTTCTTCTTAATAACCAAGAGGCCTGAAGACCTCATATTTGGGATGCGACATGCTGGGATGAAGGGCTACCAAGTTTGTTCAAATCAAGGTCACAGGGGTCATATAGGTTAAAATCTTTAAAAGACTTCTTCTGAATAACAAAGAGGCAAATGGGCCTCTAACGTGCTTGGGCATGATATAAGTTCTTATTCACTCTCCTATTGGTTAAGTATGAACCATGCATGATTACCAGATAGCAGGTGTGCGATTCGGGGGGCCCATTGGGCCTTTGTAGATTATAATTCTATAATAAAGATAAAACCGTTCGTCTTATGTGGACTTGATTAGGTCTGACAAGGGGATATATATGTATTCATATTGTTGACAATGTAGACGTAATTTTCTGATAAACTTTGATTTCGAACGTTTTATTATCCCCGCCCAACGAAGTTGGCGGGGATATACAAATGGGTTCCGTCCGTCCGTACGAATGGTTTCCGGAGCATAACTCTAAAACCAGTAGAGATATTTCCAAGACACTTCATACACACACTGGTCTTATGGTCTTGTAGTGCCTTTTGCTATTTTTAGGTTTTCATTTTTTTGCATTTTTTTCCGTAACCATGGAAACATTGTTGAAAATATCATATTTTTGTACCAGGTTCGTTTCCGCAGCATAACTGGAAAAACCGGTTGAGATATATGCACGGAACTCCATAGGCACATTAGTCTTATGGTCTAGTAGTGCCTTTTGCTATTTTTAGGTTTTCATTGCTGAAAATATCATGGTAAATGGTAAATGTTACTTTGCAAAACTCCACCCATCTTTGTGTATATAGTCTAATATAAATGTCAAGGCTTTATACCTGATTCAACAATTGCAGCCCCGCTCTACTTGAATTATACTCCATCTTTTTTTAGCTCAACTTCCTTTTTCCTGTTTTTTTTCATACACATAAGCCTCCACAATCAAACTTACTTCAGCTTTGATATCTCCATTGGCGGGGGATCTGAATGACTATGTCCTTGTTCGTAATCAAACGTTAATGTAGAGACTTTGTGTCCACTGATGAAAATATTTATCAATGAATTTGTTGACAGATGTATGTGCTATAAGTTAAAATAAGATATTTCCTATGGCTAACTATATAATTATAGGCAAGCACATCATTATCACAGGTCTGGTGTTGGTTTACACAGCAGTTAGAACCACTGACCGGTGGGGCTATCTGAGAAACTTATAGATAGGGGCCTGCATTGGGAAATACAATTTACTTGTAATTTTATTTGGTAATTTTAAAATATTTTGACAAATACATACTTTTAGAGAAATATGAACACAATGTATACAAAGCCACATTCAGAAATATACCCATCACATTTTCTATTAAATGTGTGTTGTGTATGTTACAGTAGTGAATTCCGTATGTATTGTCTGTAGTCTGTGATATGCATTGTCCCTTCCGGGTCTTGTCAGTGCACTCAATACATGTATTACTGTGATGTCAGAGTTGGATGTTTTATTAGTCTATAATAGATAACAGTTCATTACTATAAAACGCATTAATATTAAAGCATTTATCAACCTCCATTGTACTCCTGGTGAACAGTTACATATATAGAGCAGAATCTTATATAATAAGCAATCATTGTTTCCCGTACTTATATATGCCATTAAAGATTTGGTGCTTTGATTTTCCTTATGTGGATCGGAAATATTGTATTCTATCAATTTCCGTTTTAGTATTTATTGTTTCTGTTGCTTTTGGAAATTGTAAGAAAATGACAAGTATATGTGTAATCTTGAAACATTCTTAAAAGGGACTTAAAATGAATATGATAAGTAGAATATTATACAGGGTGTGTGGATTGTAATGTGTACGGAGACAACCTGTGTGCCTACATTGTAAGCGAAACAGTTTGGATATTTAGTAGTGGTAAAACATGTACATGTATTTACATTTAAAAATGCACAAAATACATAAATGTTAAACGATTGCCTAAAAACAAAACAAAACACAGGGATTTATTTTAGCATGACCTGACTTTTAATAATGTTTAAAACCAGTAAATATTTGATATAAAGGAACAAATATCTTTTTTTTTTGCACTACATATGAAATCCAATAGTCCTTTTATGCTGTACTATGCTATGTTTATTCTTTATAACATGTGTATCAGTGTTTTAACATTATACATATGTGTATTTAAGGATTAACATGAATAGATTTTTAGCCCACCATCATCAGATGGTGGGCTATTCAAATCGCTTTTTGTCCGTGGTCCGTCGTCCGTCCGTCCGTTCGTGCGTCCGTCCTTCCGTCCGTTAACAATTCTTGTTACCACTATTTCTCATAAAGTACTGAAGGGATCTTTTTTAAATTTCACATGTAGGTTCCCCTAGGGGTCTAGTTGTGCATATTGTTATTTTGGGACCAATCGGTCAACAAGATGGCTGACAGGCCGCCATCTTGGATTTTGATAGTAAACGTTTGTTACCGCTATTTCTCAGAAAGTACTGAAAGGATCTTTCTCTAATTTCACATGTAGGTTCCCCTAGGGGTCTAGTTGTGCATATTGTATTTTGGGACCAATCGGTCAACAAGATGGCCGACAGGCCGCCATCTTGGATTTTGATAGTTAAAGTTTGTTACCGCTATTTCTCAGAAAGTGCTAAAGGGATTCTTCTCAAATTTCACATGTAGGTTCCCCTAGGGCTCTAGTTATGCATATTGAATTTAGGGACCAATCGGTCAACAAGATGGCCGAACAGGACGCCATATTGGATTTTGACAATTAAAGTTTGTTACCGCTATATCTCCAAAATAACTGAAGGGATCTGTGTCAAATTGCACGTGCAGGTTCCCCTAGGGGTCTAGTTGTGCATATCGTATTTTCAGACCGATTGGTCAACAAGATGGCCGACAGGCCGCCATCTTGGATTTTAATAGTTAAAGATTGTTACCGCTATTTCTCAGAAAGTCTTGAAGGGATTCTTCTCAAATTTCACATGTAGGTTCCCCTAAGGCATAGTTGTGTATATTGCATTTTGGGACTGATTGCTCAACAATATGGCCGACAAGCCGCCATCTTGGATTTTGACAATTTAAGTTTGTTACCGCTATTTCTCAAAAAGTACTGAAGTGATATGTCTCAAATTTAATGTGCAGGTTCCCCTAGGTCCCTGGTTATGCATATTGCATTTCGGTACTGATCTATGAACAAGATGGCCGACAGGCTGCCATCTTGAATTTAGATAGTTGAAGCTTGTTGTTACCACTATTTCTCAGAAAGTACTGAAGTGATATGTCTCAAATTTTATATGTAAGTTCCACTAGGACATTAGTTGTGCATATTGCATTTTCGGACGGATTGTCAAAAAGATGGCCGACAGGTAGCCATCATGGATTTTGATAATTGTAGTTTGTTACTATTATGTATCTCAGAAAGTACTCAAAGGATCTTTCTCCATATGTAGTAATATGTAGTGAAAGTTTGAAAAGCAGAGAAAAGATCCCTCTTTCGTTTGTCAGACATAGATCATTCTTTGGTGGGCGCCAAGATTCCCTCTGGGATTCTTGTTTTATGTTATTGAGATGTAACACAAAAATCTGAGTGTACTCTAAATAAACCGAAAAGCGGCTTATGATGAGAGTACACTCAGATTTTTTGTGTTATATCTCCATAATATAAAAAAATATATTCAAATTAATCCTAATAATTCAATTTACTTAACGTTATCTCTTCAATATTAAAAATTCATTTTGGGACTCTTTTGTCAATGAAATCATTACGCCGTTATCTCAGCCAATCAGAAGCAACGTTACAAACGGCGACGCCATTTTTTCCTTTATGGACTAATAAAGTAAATTTTTAAGCCAATGAAAATGCTCGTTACAAGCAAAATTGAATTATATCTAGACATCTGATGCTACAATGGGTTGAACTAATAATACATGAAATATAAGCTACATATAAATGAATTAAGGTTTTTTCTTCTACAATTTAGAAATAGATATCAATTATCTTTAATATGTTGTGTTATGATATTTTACAACCTACAAGAACTATTTATATAAATGATTTATAATTAAGCATTAAACTATGGTATGAAATCAATGGTCTATATATACATATAGATGCCATAGCTTTGCAGACAATCTTTAAAAAATCGCGTTAGAAAACAAATTGCATCTTTAGACCATATATTCCATTTAGAACACATTACATTATCGAAATGAAATGGCGGAGTGAATTTGCGACCCCAATTTTGGTCCTGTTCTTGCTGCAATTTTTTTTCTTGACGTCTCTACGTCATGCATAATTTAATTAGAAAAAAATAAGTGATAGGGAGATAGTTTAATGCTTATATTTATATTATTACCTCATTTTGGGGGTCTCAGCATTAACATTGTGTAATTTGCCTGATATACTCTCTTTTATTAGAATTAGATCATGAAAGTTTGCGTGAAAGTTGTTTTATTTTTGTGCAATACATGAGTCACGTGTCAGTGGTATGGTGAGTGAGAGCCCCCTGTGTGGGAACATTGGTTTATATCTTTGAAGGCTGATCCCAAAGCCCCAACTTTGGCAGCCTTCAGACGTATGTCATGTTTCTGGGACATTAAATGTAGTTTTTGTAAAACATAAATAGTTCTGGTGAATCCACATATAAAAGGTGTTTTACTCCCTTACCTCGAGTGTGAGGGAGATACATGATCTAAAATATAAGTGTTCATCAATGTCAAATATTTTATAAAACTTTTTATTTTTTTATTTTTGCGAGACTTGAGGGAACAAAAATTAAAGCTTCGGGTCGAGGTCGATTCATATTCATAATATTTCATATAAATATACAGTCAACTTCGAAAATAACGAAGCCGTGAAAACACAATTCCAAGTCACGATTTTACCACTATGTACATGTATCCTATGTATTTTTGTTACTGAAACAGCGAAGTCTAAAATAGCGAATTAACTGAAACAAGTTAGTGAATGTTCAGTCCCCACCTACACGTGTACCGAAACGAAATAAGTCACTGGATCGATACTTTCCTATCAAAACAAAACTTACCCGCAGGATGTTAATTTGTGTCGGATGAGCGACCACATGTCTTTGCGTTTGAAAAGGTCACCGGTGAAACGTACTCATGCATGTATAGGTACAGGTAAGTGTATGGTATCTAACATAGTCTAATTACCTATGGAATAAACTCACGCTTTAGCCTACCTGTAAAATGTGTTGTTTACTATAAAGACATGGCAAATTTTATTAGCAGTGCTTAGAATGACGGGACTAATGAAGGACGTCCCTTCTGAAAATATTCCGTTTTGAAGTTTAGTATTTACATACAATCTAATTATGTCTGAATCCCACACTGACGACGACATTATCCAAATTTTTATTAGTCTTAACGACAGCGCGAGTGATGACGACGTTATCCTAGAGGGGTCCCATTGAATTTGAAGGCGTATTACGGACTTATTACCTTGACTTTTTAATGTAATGATAGTGATGATAAACAGTACGCTTGTCCACAAACACTTGTATAAAGCAGTTTGCCTTATATTTTTAGGTCATCTGACCCGATGACCATTGAAAACCAAAGTGATTCCATAATGGCAGCCGTGTATTACACACGCCTCCATAAAAAGATATTACACAACTTTCCGTATGACGAGAGGGTCTGTGAAGGCACATACATTATGTATGTAGAGGATGCGGGTCACGGAAGTCTTCATTTCTCGCAAACAACTACATAACTACTGTGTATTACATAAAAATAACTTGAATGCAAAATAATATTACATAACCTGGCTGCAGTAATACCAATACGCGCCTGTAACGTCGAAACGTTTCCGATTATACGACTTAGGCGGGGAAAGCCAGCTTAGACGATACATACGATTATGAAACTTACTTACTTAGTTCTACAGGAGACTAAAAACGTCAACAACCTAAGATAAACAACAACACAATTTTCTGATAAACTTTTATTTTGAACGGGTCAAATAGGCTAAAAATCCTTAAACAACTTCTTGTAAATAACTAAGAAGCCTAGAGACCTGATATTGGGCATGTGACATGCTAGGATGAAAGCTATCAAGTTTGTTCAAATGAATGACCTTGATCTTCATTGAAGGTCACAGGGGTCAAAAAGACTGAAATCTTTGAACGAATTCTTCTCAAGAACCAAAAGGCCCAGGATACTCATAATGGGCATGTAGCATGCTGGGATGAAGGGCTACCAAGTTTGTTCAAATGATTGACCTTTACCTTCAATCGAGGTCACAGAGGTCAAATATGCTAAAATCTTTAAACAACTTCTCAAGAATCAAAGGGCCCAGGATACTTATATTGGGCTTGCAGCATGCTGGGATGAAGGGCTATTAAGTTTGTTCAAATGATTGACATTTACCTTCATTCGAGGTCACAGAAGTCAAATATGCTAAAATCTGTAAACAACTTCTTCCCAAGAACCAAAAGGCCAAGGATACTTATATTGGGCTTGCAGCATGCTTGGATGAAGGGCTACCAAGTTTGTTTCATTCAAGGTCACAGGAGTCAAGTTGGCTAAAATATTTTAAACGACTTCTTCAGAATAAGTAGTAGGTCTAGAGACCTGATATTAGGCCTTTGACATGCTGGGATGAAGGGCTATTAAGTTTGTTCAAATGAATGACCTTGATCTTCATTGAAGGTCACAGGGGTCAAATAGGCTTAAATCTTTAAACAACTTCTTCTCAAGAACCAAAAGGCCCAGGATACTCATATTTGGCCTGCAGCACGCTGGGATGAAGGGCTACCAATTTTGTTCAAATGTCAAATGAATAACCTTGACCTTCATTCAAGGTCACAGGGGTCAAAGGGGTTAAAATCTTTAAACAACTTCTTGAGAATAACTAGGAAGCCTAGAGACCTGATATTGGGCCTGTGACATACTGGGATGAAGGGCTACCAATTTTGTTCAAATGAATGACCTTGATCTTCATTCAAGGTCACAGAGGTCAAATATGCTAAAATCTTCAAACGACTACATTGTGTTGTACTTATAGTCAGATGACCGTTAAGGCCCATGGGCCTCTTGTTTTTATGTATAATCTTGCATTCGGGAATAACGAATTTCTAATTCTTGTCCCCAAACACTTGTATAAATGTGTTTGCCTTATAATTTTTTATATAAAATCTTGGACTTGGGAATAACGAATTCCTGATATAACGAAGTGTTTGTCATGGCCCCCAAAAATCCGTTATAGGTGAAGTTGAATGTACAACCAACATTCAAACAATCTCAAGTCATGTATATTGCGAAAATCTAGCAGAGGCCGCCACTTTGTACCACCGTCATCTTAATCCTGAGATCACCTTATCTTTTCGGACGCCATTTCGTTGTTTTTGCCATTACGTTACAATTTATTTTCATCCAATGAAAATCGCTCCAGATGATATTGCTCAGTGAAATATACACAGATATCACACGAAATCTCTAGATATCAGGCGGATTTTATGATAAATTATGTTCTCTCATACCTACGGACGTAATGCTGGTTTATGTAACGTATTGGTTATCACATACAAAACAGCTTTCTGGCGTCACTGCATCAACAAAATAACTACGTTGTATTTTCTCGGTAAGATGTAATGTTATTTTTCAGAAACTATGTTGGTTGTATTATTCCGCTTATTCACATTATCTCACCTTTACGGGTTGGTATTGATTGTAACGACATACTCTCTTACTAAATTACGTGGGGGTTTTTCTTACAATACAATGACGTCACAGTCGATACCTTTTTGATTACCAAAATCAATTAACATAACATGCTCTCCTAATCGAACTTCAACTAAATCTTGAATTAATGGGCGTGCATGCTAAAAATTAGGAAAAAACGTATTTTGTGTAAATTGCGATGAGTTAAAATATATTTCCCCTGAAGTAAGTGCTGTTTATAAATGGAATATTTTGAAATATATACTCCGACCATTTCCTTTAATTGTCTCAACACGGAATTCGCACATGTGCAAGTATTTAGTAGTTTGTATATTATAATGAAAACTTACTCACATTTGTAGATTTCGTCGTTTTAACACATTTACACATACGGCTATTTCTTATATGTGATAACTTTTAAGAAAAAAAAATTATTCAATAGACATATAAATAACATTATGTTCCTTTCACAGAAGGACTTGCTCACAAATTTCCATATCAAAATAGATTATTCTAATCTTGAACACAAACTTTCACCGCTTTCACATTATTTACAGATATATTCATCATTTATTCATAATTACCTCTCAATCATTCATATCTATTCAAAATAAATTGATTACATTGTGCATATAATATGTCAGGTAAGGGGAGACAACTCTAATATAAAAAATCTGTAGAAGGGAGACTACTCCGTATCACCTATTCTGACATTCTATTACAAATTGATATAAATGCTTTCTTACTTCTAATAAATTCAGTTGTTACATATTATGTAATGTTATTTGTTAATATGTACTTTCATCTTTTTTTTACATTTTTAAATTTAACTTCTAATAAATCCATAATATTAGTTTTAAA
The DNA here is from genome assembly GCF_041381155.1 of Argopecten irradians. Lineage (NCBI taxonomy): Eukaryota > Metazoa > Mollusca > Bivalvia > Pectinida > Pectinidae > Argopecten > Argopecten irradians. The sequence continues at coordinate 8,963 of NW_027188200.1, forward strand.
CACAAAAAAGTATTAAAATTGATATCAACAACAAGGGGAGCTAACTCTCACATATACTTGAGTGATAAAAGAGTAATTATAAATACATGTAGTTCTTAAGTCACAGTTTTTGTAATAAACTTCGATATTTGAAACTATTAATTTCCTTTTTCCCATTTTGTTTGATTTTTATGTATAATGACAGATTATCTTTTAAGTAATTCTTTTAAAATTTGAAATGCTGATGTAGGAGAAGTTAATTTGTTTTGGTATTTTTTTATTCCTGATCTTCCATATAACCCATTTAGTTGTAATTATGACTGAGTTAGATATTGCATTTTTCAATAAATTATCAGTGCAGTCACCGAGCATCATTTCTCCTCATCAATATTCCATGTCATATTTACCGTGTCAAAACTTTCATTATTGTAAAGATTAGCATGTATTATGTCTAACAATTGTGTTGTGAATAAACAGTTAACAAACAAATGGGTTAAAGTCTCATTTTCAGTTCTACACATATGACATAGTCCATCGGATCTATTCATTAGACTTAGTTTGTTTTCTTACTTTTCCATTGAAATTCTTTCATATTATTTGTAATTGCATAGTTGGTATTTCCAAAAAAATTCCAAACATTTATCCAATCTATTTCCTTCTGAAATTGAGTATTCCATTTAATTTCTGCTTTTGGTCTTATAGTAGGTGTAGTAATAGTATGCAGGGTTTTCAATTTAAGTTCTTTTGGCTTTACAATTTTAAAATGATTTACATTAAAAACACATATCTCTAATTTATTGTTAATATATACATGTTGTTTGAGTTCTGGTTCTGGTTCATTACCTTTAATAATTTCAATATATTTTCTAGGTATAGCTTTCTTTATTTTAGAAATCTCGGCAATCCAATTATGTTTAAATATAAGTTTCCTTAAAAGTTCTTGGTTGTTGATAAAGTTTTTCCTGTTCTCATCCCATATGTCAGACACTTTAGTGATTCCACTTTTCGAAAAAGAAGATAAAAATAACGGTTGATTATTATGCTGTATGTTTTTGTTACCAAATAATGGTTGTGACAAAATTTGTGATATTCCATTAGGTACTATTTTAGATTTCAAATTTGACCATGATTTCAAAATAGTGTAATAGAATTTAGGAATTTGATTGCTAATATTTAATCCATTCAAGTCAGAACATCTAGCTAGAAAATTGGTTTGCATATATTTATTATCAAATTTTTTGAAGTAGTGTTTTACAATAGCATTCCATGCCTCGGTTTTTGTGTGCATAATTCTGTAAACTGTTTTTGATTGTATATTTTCTACAAAGTCTGTCAAATTTATCATTTCAATTCCGCCATTCAATTTACTATTACAACAAACTTTTCTTTCTATCTGATTGACTTCCCCATCCTATATGTAGTCCCATATGATTTTGTTTATTTCCTGTACATCTTTTCAGGAATGCCTCTTGCTTCTATCTCAAATCCTAATAAGGATATAATATAAGATTTGATGATTAGTGTTTTCCCTTTAAAAGTGAGATTTCTTGTTTTCCATACTTGTAGACAATTCTTAATCTTCTGAATTTTTTTCTTTCCATATATTATCATTATTTATCACATGTCCATGAAAGACGCCTAATGTTTTTACAGCAGTTTTTGACCATTTTATTTTTTTGAATATCGGCACTTTGTTTTTCCATGGTCCTAGGTAGATACCTTCTGTTTTATTATAGTTTATTTTTGCACCTGATGCATCTTCATGTATCTTTAGTAGTTTAAATGTTTGTTCTATAGATTTTTCTGTTTTATTTATAAGCTGTGTATCGTCCGCAAACATATTTAATTTGGTTTCAATATTATCTGATCCTGGTAGCTGTATTCCTTTTATTTCTTTATCAGATCTGATAGCACATGCTAGTGGCTCTGCCTGTATAATATAAAGTAATGGTGCTATTGGGCAGCCTTGACGGGTTGATCTTGAGATTGCAAAATAGGCAGATGTATAGCCATTTGTCTGTATACATGTTTTTTAGTTTATCAAGAGCATATATATCCTATTGCAAAAAATTATTTCCAAATTTGAACTCATGTAAACATTTCAAAACCCACCCCCACTCAATTCTGTCAAAAGCTTTTTGCTGGTCTAAAAATGTTATCGATCCTTCTTGATGTTCTCTTTCACAATAATCTATTACGTCCTGTAGAAGTCTATTAGCATTCATTATGTTTCGCCTTGATACAAATCCTTTTTGGTCGGTATGGATTATTCTTGGTAAAATTATTTTTAATCTATTACTTAATTTTTTTGCAATTATTTTGTAATCAGTATTTAAAAGTGTTAGAGGTCTCCAATTTCTTATATCTTCTCTTTCACCTTTTTTATATAACAATTTTATAATACCTTTATGTTGAGAATTTGTTATCTTAAAGTTTTTAAAAATTTCCATAATCAATTTTGTAATCTCATTTTTAATCAAGTACCAATATTTTTTATAGAATTCAGATGTTATCCCATCTTCTCCTGGGGATTTATTTAATTTTAAGTTATTTATTGCTTTAGTAATTTCTTCTTGTTCAATAGGCCTATCTAGATGCATCTTTTTTCATTAGTTAATTTATTTTCTATACACTTTGTTAAGTATTCACCTTTATCATTACTCTATCCCTCTGTCTTAAAGAGTTTTTTTATAAAACTTTGTCTGCTCTTTGAGTATATTATCAATCCCACTTAAATAGTTACCTTTCTCATTTTTTTATTCTATACCACTGCACATTTTCTGCATTTTTCTTTTCTTTCCCAAAAAAATATTTTGTTGAATGTTCTCCTTCTTCAAAATCTTGAACCCTCGATCTCACTTTAGCAGCATCTGCTTTGTTATTATGATATTGTTTTTATTTAATTTTCAATTTCTCTATTGTGTTATGAGTATACTGGATCATTAGAGTTTGATTGTATTAGTTTATCTAGCTGTTCTTCTACGTGTTTAATCGCCTTAGCATTGGTGTTTGTTTGTTTACCAACTTCCATTGCTAACTCTTTGATTTTTTTTTTTTTATTAAATCCCACCATTCTAAAATATTTTCATGTGTTTCTATTTCCTTTATCCAGCACTTCCAGCAGGATTCTAGAGTATTTTGAAAAACATCACTATTAATAATTTTTTCACTTAATTTCCAAGAGCCTGGTCCTCTATCAGACTCGTATAATAATATTTTCAGCGAAATTAATTTATGATTACTGTAAGGACAATGTTTTATTTTAAGTTACTTAATAATGACAATATATTCTCATGTGTAGGGAACATATCAATACGTGACTTTGAGGTCCCACGGTGAAAAGTATGTTGTGATGCGTCTGGATTATGAATTCGCCAAATGTCTTGTAATCTGACGTTCCTAATCAATGCAATTAATTCAGTGTTACCTATGTCTTCCCTATTATGTATTAAGTTTCTATCTTTTGACTTATCAAGCACACAATTAAAATCACCTATTAAAATATTTTCTGTGGTATCATCAGATATGATAAATCTACTCAATGTACTGAAAAACCATTTTCTATCATCACCTTTATTAGGTGTATAAATATTAACAATTTGGAATATCTCATTGTTTGCTGTTAATTTACAAGTTAAAATTCTACCATGGTTGTCTCTAGAATATTCTGATATCTTGAAATGTGATGCATGCTTAAATAAAATCGCTACTCCTCGTGACTCATTTGACCCATTATTCCAAATACTTCCCCCACCTGTAATGTCCTTCCATGCATTTTTCCATTTTACAATATCAGAATCTGTACCATGTGTCTCTTGTAAACAAATGATGTCAATATTTTTACTATTAATCCAATGCATCAATCTTGCTCTTTTGTTGTTATTCCTCATGCCGTTCACATTCAAACTAGCACATGCTAAAGTATTATTAAACTTCATATTTTTAAAGATAATGTAAAATTTGCACCCATTACAAGTTAAAAGTTAAAGATGCTCCACCGCTGACAAATGGTAATTTTTTCACTATCAAAAACAGGAGCAGACGATTTAGTGTTCTTCTTCAGCTACAAAAGTTACTTACTTTATACCATTACCACCATTGAAAAGTTTGAACTTCTAATTTTACTTCAAGTTAAAGATATGAAAAATAATTAATTGCATCCCGAAAAAATTCCGTGTCACTATATCCTATATGAAATGAAGTACTGATTGCGCATGCACAAAAGGCGAAATAAATTATTTTATATTATTTTTTGTGTTAATTAGACATATATATACACGATTAAATACCAGTTATTGTTCAAATGATGAACATCATTTATCCTCTGTCGGCGGTGGAGCATCTTTAACATTCTGGTTATATATATATATTTTTTACACACTCTTTTTGCTTCATATTTACATTCTATACTTCTTACATTGAAATTTGGAGAATAAAGTACAATTCCAAATATATTATTGTAATTCATTATCTTTACACTATAAAAAAAACATACCTATAGCATACACATGTATGTACCTACAAGTGTAATTGAGGTATACCGTTATGCTATTTAAGATATGTGATAACTTAAATATGAAGGGGAGGAGCCAATGAAAATGCCAATTACCAGCAAATCACTGTAAATATCGCCTTATCTGTGTAATGTACAGTTATATTTCTATAATAGGGGAATTATCTGTATACTTAAGGGATCAAACCATATAGCCATTCTATGCGATTTGAGGAAAGGATGGTGTACTAGGTACATATTTATTCTTAACGTATCTACTCTACATCTATAAAGTAGTTGACATTGCAATGTTTAAACCATTTATTGTATTATTAAGTGCTTAGAAATCGAATGAACGCAGGCACAGCGGCACAGCATGTCCATGCAGATGGAAAAATACCGACAGTGATATGTTGAATAACATCTCTAAAGGACTAAAGTAGTGTGAGAAATATTCTGTAACGCTGGCTGACTTAATCCATCATGATTAGACTCTTTCCCAAGCTTTAGTTGTTGAAATACGTCTCGTATCGCATTACTGTAGATATGCATCTGTTATTTGTTTTACGGTGGGGATATCAGTATCACTACCGTATAACAAAAAAAATTAAATCATATTTATTCTAGTTTATTTCTAACATTACGAATATTTAAATGAACATTTAAAAGTTCGGACACCCCCGGGCCGGGGTTTGACTCAACGTTCTTTAATGTGAGTAATATAAATCCAAACTTTTGAGACAAGACGAAGCTTTTTCTGTTACAACGTCGTACGACCGGCGAAATAAGCGGAATATGCCTGTATTGACAAAGACTCAATATAAACATTAGTTTGCATGTATTTGAAACCTTAAATCATATGCAACCTTCAGGAATATCATCATTTGACTTACTGTTAAATCAACGGTATAACGTTTAAAAAACAAAAGTTAATGTTATAATTTCATATTTTACATTTTTTCTTAACTGGTTAATTATATATAATATGCTCCAACATAATACCTCGAACCCGCCACCTCGCGAGCTCGAATCTAAGATAGCGTATTTGTCAGGTACAGACCGATGTCGGTGTTTTCTCCGCTAAGTCCGTCCGTTGTTTCTGGGACATTAAATGTTGTTTGGTAAAACATATAGAAGTTTTGGTCAAGATGCAAAAATATATATCTAAAGTGCAGATATAAACTTTCAGCGATATCTAAAAAATATGAAAAACATAACTTTATTAATGTTAAACAACTTATGCAAAGCACTCTAGATGGCCCGGATGCAAGCATGCGAGGGATCTTAGTGGGAGAAAACCCACGTGATCGGGCAGGTGACCCGTAAGCTTTTCACGTCCGTACCTGTGATATTTCCATATTTCAACTTCCTTATTTGTGTATCATTGCTAAATATGTAATGAGAAGAAAATGGTTGGTAACAATGACATTTTCAGTTATCAATACATACATTTTTCACAATAATATGGTCACTGGGGTACATGGTGACGAGCACAGGTGATGAACGAGCTCCCAGCTCATGTGTGTCATAGACAGAAATTCAACAATCCCACTTCGCGATTTGTGCACAGAGGTTCGTAAAGCCAGTCTGTAGTCTGTATTTACTCGTGATTTCAATTTTTTGGAACTTTATTAATCTTGTTGCATTTCTGATGATTTTTGAATGACAATATACTGTATCGTTGGACTTGTATTGAGCTATTTATAGCCATACCTGTTTACGCTTACATTCAAGAACTGTGCCTTAGGTAATGTACGGTAGAAAAATAGTCACGCTCTGGTGCAAAGCATTCTCTCACGGTGCTAAAAGCCTTACGCGTGAAAATGGGCGAACACTGTGACTTCAACGTCTCATATACGGAACTAGTTCCTGTCAGTTTGCCCATTTGCCCTTCTGCTAATGAGAGATTTACTAATTATAATAGTATATGTGGCTCCCAAGTAGATGAGTCGAGTGCCTTTGACAAAGCACTTCTTGGTCTTCCCAAAGATGTCTATATTATGCCACTGCTTCAGCTCGCCGGTAACTCTGAAAGTTAAGTAAAATCGCATGGCACCGTGCCATACTATGTATACGATAATGCAAAGCACATGAAAGATTGTCCTTCAAGTAGCCTTGTTTCTAGAAAATCTACCACAAATCTTCAGCTCAGGTGAAATTGCTTGTGACTGTTTTGTCCTTCATCAGTTTCTGCAAGGGGACCATGATGGTGATTATTGAAACCAATGAAATTTACAGCTTAGTTCAAGCCAGAGGATTTGGGTACGAAAATATATATTTGATGGAAAATAACTAATCGATCAGTCAGCAACATTACGTTCAATCTGGTTGTTAGAAACAAGTAAAATAAAAAAGTATCTTTGTAGGAGTAAACTTCGGTCAAACTTGATACATCCTAGTTTGCAATATATACATACATAGGAACTTTATATACATAATGTATAAACTACGTTTCGAAATCATAACACTAATTTCACGCACGCAAAAACGTCGAATTCGCGTCATATTCATTTTCTGTTTTATTTATTAATGTCTACTTAAGTATTCATTCCGCGCAATACGGTTGGTTATCAACGAAAATAAAATGGACTGACGCATGTATGCTCACAGACAAATCACAAGATTTAACAAAAATGTGTACTACATGGAAGAAGGACTTCATCACAATACATTAAGATTATGTATATGCATTTTGTTTTGCCTCAGGAGCCCGTTCAGAGCCTAGAGTAATATATATATATATCATCTTGGCTAACAACACATATACATGTTAATGCGGGATCTGTCTATAAAGACCATCTAAGGAACTGAAAGATGGATTTTGAAGCCAGGTTGTGATTTTACAAAGGTTGTCTTGTGTTATATTGGGCATTTGCTTATGAAATACTAATAAAGATAATTTATGAATATCTGTTTACTGAAATGATTCTATATTCAAATGAAAAAAAATTGCTTTGAAACCAACATATCAGTTGTACTTTTTTGTATACGACAATTTTTACCATACCAACCTCATATTCATATTTGTGGACTGGTACATGTAATTCATACAACCGCCCTGCAGGTAGGGCGTTAGAATTGTACCTGCTGCCCCTATTGCATGATCGTAAAAGGCGACTAAATTTAGGATCTTATCTTTTCTCTTCTTCCTAACTGACTTATGCCTTAAGATACCATAAAATCATATATACCATGATTTCAGTGAATGTTATAAGTGACATAATTGCAAAAAAAACTATGACTATGAGAACTTTAACTTAAAAGGGGGAAGGTGGAGGAGGGGTCAAAATATCATGGTCATAGTAAAATTAAACCCCCCTCCCAACGAAAATTATATTTTTCAATTCACATTTAACTGCTGGGGACAATTCAGTCTAAGGGAACATTAAAATTTGTACGTATATCAGAAAAAAAAACAGTTTTAATGGAAATTAGATCAGTCGGTTTTACTGTGATATGCCATGAAAAGCCCATGGTGGTGAAAATGCGTGTGAAATGTTCAAACTCGCTCGCTGTCCGCCATTACACATGGTGGTCGAACATTTTGTATGCCGAACCCTGTCCCTTGCTTGTAGAGTAATGCTACTTTTGTCTAGAATTGTTCAAACCGCTCTGACAGACAGTAGTGTATTTACCTTATTATGTGTATTGTCTTGCCTAAAAAAAGTACATTTTAGCACCTCCACAGTGGTTATGTTATCCATTTGTTTAAACGTGCGTGACCTTTGGCTCGGATATGGGTACAGCGTGCATATTGTACCTGCTTAATGGTATTGATCAACGATTGCAATTACTACGGTTTCAATTGAAATACTAAAACTTTGACGTGGAATTTGTCAATATATATTATGTTATATGGTTTCATAATAAATGTAGAACAATACATTTATGCCATATTTTGCTTTTTGGTTATGTAAAATAATTAGCCTGAGTGAATTGTCCCTTTAAGATACAATAAAATCAAATATATTATGATTTCAGTGAATTAATGTTATTTTGTATTATCATTTCCAAGACAAATTTTTCTAGTAGTTAACATTATTGGTACAGTATATAAGATAAAAACCAATGGCTATCATGATGTAATGATATATCAATTAGATTGTATTGAAGGTTCATATATTCACATTGATATATTAGTTGTGTATTGTGTTCAAAACACTGATTATAAATAAATCTGAAAATATCATCTTAAGCTATATGGTTTAGGCTTAAAATCTTCATCCAAATTAATTTCAACAACAATATACATGTATAGGGCAAATGCCCTTGCATCTATATTTGTCTGGAGGGGCTTTTGTCCATACCGCCTATATTATATGGCCTTAATTTTTTCAGCTGAAAATATTTATTATATTATGTTTTGAGTTAATTTGGTGTATGGTTGCATGTCAGTCCTAATTTTTATGTGACATATTTATATATCTATATTTACAATTACCCTAAATCATAAGTGTGTTGGTCATATTCCATGACAAAATGAAAATTTTAATGCAAACTTATTTTCACTCTTATGAAATAATAGAAAATCATGTGTATATTTTAGATTTATCAAAGAAGGTTATTTACCTACTTGGTTTTCCAACAAGTTAACTTCCTTAAAATTGAATAAAAATATGACCAATGATTGCTACTAATAAATTGAGGATTATCTACCATGGTCATGATATACAAAATTTTCCTGTTTATTAGAATACGATAGGGTATTCAGTTAAGTACAGTTACAGGCCAGGTGGAGGACGGGCGCTTGATCACCGAAATCATCTCCTACCACCGACCGAGTGGACCTAGATGTGGACAGGACTGTCCACTTAATACAGGTTGGTTCCACCGTGTTGTGTCCACTGTATTGGGTGGGCATCCCATTAATCCACGTGATACAGTGTGTGTCGTTGATACGGGTCCAGCCGTTATAGAATGGTACGTACTAAATGCTCGATAATAACGCAAAACCAGGGGGGAAAGAGTTTGAACGACTATTTATAGGAATCAAGAAAAAAGAAGTCGTCCGTTGTTATTGTGACCGATTCCCGGACGTGAAAATGTGAGTGGTCACATAGCCAGATATTTTGAGAAAACCATGATTTTCAATAGTAATCAAAACGAAAAATCAGGGACTCATGAATTATGAAATATTCCAAATATGTTTTTTCATGTATACCTAATTGAGCCCAATTATTATGAATTTGTAATTTCAGAATCAGAATGTCACTTATTTAAAATTTTGATGTATATTGTGCAGAATTTGCAACGTGTCTGAAGACAAACGGGATCGTTTCATAATGTCGCAATGTATCTCGTATGTTATTAGAAAAAAGGAAACTAAACAAACAATATGTTTACAAACACAGAATAAAACAATCTATTGATATGGTGTCAAGTAAATTGGTGATGTGGTAGTTGTATGTCTGCTTTTGCATCGAATACAAAAGGAATCGTTCTTTCATTTTTCTTATATAAGAAAAACAGAGTCAGAATAAGTCACACTAATTCCATGAGAATCCAACACAATATAACAGAATATTGCAAATATCAGCTTTGAAAATTACAAATTAAATTCCATGTTCCTCAAAATATCATACTGACATTTTTAAAGCGATTACTGTTTTCTAAGTCTTACTTGGTAAAACGATGTGTGATTATGACCAAAGTAAAAATTTGCTTTCGTAAATTACCCCAAACGCACGGCAGCCATGTTATTACGTACAGTACTGCCGAGATCCCGGATTTCGTCCTTTTTCAGAGTCACAATATGTAAAAATTACGTATTGATTTTGGATAACAAAATTTTTTCGGAAATTTTGAAATTTTTTTACTAAAATTTATTAATGACATAGAATCTTACATAGTTTATAGTTATTTATTATCATCACATTTTTTAAACAAAACTACTCGAAGCCGTGCGCAATGTGTCCTGGTCTGCATTTACAGTACTACAATCTGTATTCATAAATCTAAATGCACCGTCTATGTTACATGTATTCAAATTATTTAAACGTAATATCACTTTAATTTGAGACTTCACATAGCAGCCCATGGAATAAAAGAAAATTAAAACGTAAACTCTACAGCATGAAATATGAACGATTCTGCCGTTTTTATTTTTCGAGATATCGGCAGCCATACGTGTACGTACACATGCAGATCTGCATGTACGTGTAACACAGTGGTTTATAGCAGTTAATCCATTTATAAAAGAAGATTACTTGGTTATAAGAACAAAATGTATATCTAACAAGTATTTATTGAGATAAGTTTTGGTAATTACGCATTCATATTATTAATTCCCCAACTATGGGCTGTGGCATGATCATGAGGTGATCTACATGTACCAGCGAAGATATACTTATATGTAAAATATGTCAATATGTACTCGTATTGTATCCGTATTTGATACTGTAAGTGGAATTTGTGCAAGGATTTTTGAGATTTTGCTTGAAATCCAATGACATGAGAAAAAAAATTTATGTAAACTATTTTAAGACCGCGTGAAGCCCTACTTTTCTAAAAATATTACATAATTATCTTGTTAATGTGATCTAAAATATTACTATTGTATCATTCTTGTACCATAGGTTGTTTTTCAACCGCAGCCGGCATGTAAAACATGCGAAATACTCGATTAATGGACATTTTTCCATTGGTTAGACAAAAATAATATAATAACAGGTATTATCAAATCGTAAAACAAGTGTGTGCGCTGCCATAAAGTAAAAAAAAATACTTCGGCGAATAAATGACAAGATTGCTAACCCTCTGTATTATCTACATGTACTAACACAAATATCTAAAAAAAGCCAACAGAAATACATTGAAAATTGACATTGGCAGGAGAAAGCAACTCCTGATTGATATAGGCAAAAACATACACATCAGTTGTACAGCAGTGAAGTACTACCGTAGCCCGTATAACTGTCAATCACAATAGGTGTCCGCGTTTGATTGGTGGATGTCTTATATTCACCTGTCACTCACAACCACATAGGCATCTGATTGGTCTCTCGCTGCATAGTGTATACGTAATTCACGCTCGATGGGCTCAATCCATGACCGCAAAGCGATAAATAAATATTGAATACTGAATAATTGATGATATATCATAAAGAAATATATCTTATATACATGTATATGTATTATTGTTTTGATTATAGTTTAATTATCCAAGATTTATAAGTGATTATTCATATACGTCCTTGTAATTAATCATACTATAAAAAAAAAAACGATGTAAAACTTGTCTTTATTGGCACGTAAGGCATATTTGTAAAAGTTAATAACGTTTTATGTTGCGATTACATAGTGAAAATATTTGTAATTTTTGTCAAAATTAATCAGCATCAAAATTGTATTGTTAAATCTTTATTTGACAACTGATAATATCATCCTCGAAAAAAAATATTCAATTTTGAAATATGTGATGTTTTGGTCAACATTATATAAATGGCATTATTTAGATATACAAAGATGATAATTCAATGACAAGGATTAAATGATTACTGTATCATCTTTCAAATGATTGCTTCAAAGAGAGATTTAAAAGTTATGAAATACGATCTGATGTTAATTTTAAAAGACCAAATATAATTACGTTTATTGAAACTGCGTAAAAATTTTAATTCGAATATGCGTTTAAAATTTAATCAATGTACAAAAAATGATTCAATTTGTATTGGAAATGAGATACGTTTTAAGTGGATAACAAGATTTATATGATGATAATACGTAATTACTGATACAAGGGGATGATTTTGGAACAGAGATTTTAGCAATAGTTCCAAGTTGAAATACTTGTTATACTGTATTTTAAATCCAAGGATTTGAAAATGTATTGTATATTTGTAATATACGTCCTTGATATTAACAAGATATCATCTAATTTGTATATTATATACATAAACGTTATTCCCCCAAGTGATAACAAATTCCAAGATTTGAGAACTATTCGTATACAACGATTTTGTTTCCCTTTGAAATCATTGACAGAAAATTAGTTTTGAAATAAAATTTATTTAATATATCATTTTTAGTCCCGTTAATATGTTAAATAGCGATATGTCCAAAATGAACGAGGTACTTCGATAGCGGTATTATTACCAGACGATATTTTTCTTGCCAGATTGATGTAAAATCATAATAATTTTCCATTAGTTTTTTATCCAATAAACGTTTGGTGTAAATTTATTTCTTTTTGTATTGTTTTTTTAGTAAACTATTTTGACACTTGTAATTAATTTCAGATAAACAGAAGTGTCCGAATGAGATCCAGTAGTAGATATTCATGAACGATAAAATTTTAGTTAAAAAACTAAATCTGCCGATATATTTGAAATTTATTATCCATGTTAAAGTTTTTTAGTGAATAAAGGTAACAAAAAAATTTTATTAATTTTTCAAAATTATATTAAAGGGATTGATGCATTTTGTTCATTTATATTCATCATTTGTTCTTGAAAGTCCAGCCGCTTTTTTTCCAAGTGAATTTTTCGCTAAGTAAGTAAAAATTAGTAAATTATTTCATCATACTTTTTAAAATAACTTGGAATTATTTATTTTCAAACATTGATTTAAATGAAATGATGCTTTGCATACTCATAGTTAAGTTGTATCACTTAGGGTAAACAAAAAATGAAAATCACACAACGTGACGATTTCGAATATTACCAGTAATATTTTAAAATTTTTTTGGTAGATTATTTTACAAAGTAATACAACTTCATAACTATATTTGTATGTTCATATAGCACATAAATCCTACAAAATTGATTGACATTCCACATTGTCACTAAACTCACAGATATACGGTAATCATTTACCTGAAAAAAAATATCCACGATGACAAAAGTTTTTACACTAACGGATTGATACAGTAATGTAACAAGAAGTGATGATCATTTATGAAATGACATAAATTTTAATACGGCTAATCACAATTGTTTTATTTTTACACATAAATGTATTTGACAAACATTTTCATTAGTCATTTTAATGAACCAGAAAAATTTAATATATTTTAATGTTTTTAAATAATGCCATATATATTTTATCAATTTTTACGTGTTGGCAGAACCGAATATATGACATTTTTAGTCATTTTACAATATTGAGATAAATATAATGTGTTGTTTTTACAGCGACATAGATAATTTAATTACTGAAACATATTGTGTTCTATAATATGACATTGTACTAACATTTATGTATACTATTATTACTTACCAGAATACATCGTCTTACCGATATATAAATATCAAGGACGTACATAAATAATTCATCATCAAAATTTTAATTTTTGCTGCTAAAAATTGAACGTAAAAGTTGTATCTTATATCGAATTGAAAGCATAAATGTTAGTGTAACAGATCTACAGTTGAGCCTCGATAAACTGAATAATGCGTACCACAATACCGTGAATATTAAAGTTTTTTAAGTTTGATCTCATTGTAAAAATTGCGTAAAGCTACCGATAACTGACTGCACCGTCATCGGTTTTACATCGTTTTTGACAAAAGTCTACATGAATAAACATGTATTATGGCTATGAACTGGGGCAGCCGTCGCTATTGAGTGGAAAACAAATACATTCGACCTGTCAAGACATTGGGATATTTGTACATAGGCATTATTATGTGGTTATTCGTGTACCTAAACAAATGTGAACACAAATATCTCGGGTTTAAAATTTCAATGAAACTGCAACCTCATGATCAATAACATTTTATATTATATCGTAAACGCCAGATACAGATCCTGATGATAGCTTCTGGACGATATTCTATGACTGCCCAATGAATATCTTTATAAGTGATTGACCAGATACCCGGCCTTGAATTATCATGCTAGCTAAGAAAAAACACAGGTAAATCTCTTCCACAGCGGGAGGCTAAAGAGTGTAAAAGTTGTAGTAACGTGGATGATGTTGCTTGCACCACAATTAGTGAAGGCCATCTTGTAAATTAGACAATATTCAGTATCAAAAACTTCATAATGAGAAAAAAATTTTTAAATTTTAAGGACAACATGAATAAATGTTGATAAATATTGATACACATTTATAATACAGCATATATCGTAAGTACATGTTTATAATTATTTACAATGGCATATTTACAAAAGTCTTGAATACGTTTAAAGTCAAGGATTAATGCAAATTATAACAAAAATATACTTGATAAACAGTCTATTAATACATTTAATGTCTGATTGATATTTCTGATAATTGCTCGATTTCGGATAGAAAATTCTTTGTGAGTTTTAAGTTTAGAATATACATTTGAGATCGTCAAAATATGATGATAAATTTATATGACCAATACGACATACTGTATCAGTGATGTTTTTAGATAAAATTGTCAAAATTCAAATTTAGAATAGTATGCACATGATACAAAAATTTGGACTAAACTTTTCTTAAAAGAATTAAAATCAGTATATTGAACGTTGTTCGTAATAAATTTTTATACATGACTAGCAAATGAGGTTGTAGTAACTTTATCAATATACTTAAAACGTTTTCAAGTGGATAACGATTCCTAGATTTATATAAACTATTGACGTCACCAACATGTATCCCTTTGCGGACTACTTTTTAGCATTAGTTCAGTTCGAATATAATATAAATAAATATAATCCAAGGATTTATATGTATTTATATGGTTCATTAAAATGTGAGTTTCTGAAAATTTCATCATACTAATTGTGTATACATGCATATCGGTTATTCCAAATCAGCTCCAATGTTTCGATATACATTTGATACAAATTGAGCAAATTTTCGGCTCGGTATCTCGTAATTACTGTGGCCGTAACTTTTATGTGTTTCGACAGGACATTGCAGGAAACCAAACAGATGTGTATTTCAAAATATAATTGATTTTAGTACCTGATATGTAAATTCACGAGTCAAACATGAACGATACTTCTGACATTGGTATCGTTACCCAGCAATCGATTTTTAAGCTTGAAATGTGCCATACAGGCCATGCAATTTTTTTATTTTTTTTTTTTATTGTTTCTTATACGTAATAAATACAAATTTATAAATACATTGACAGAATTGATCCAGAAATCAGCGAGTGTTCACGTATCTCTTCATTCACAGATTTAGATTTGAAATCTCTGTTATCCATGTAACATGTTTTATTTAATAAAATGGATGAATAATCAAATCTATATTTTTTCAGAATTTAGATAGTATACTATATCCATGTCTTTAATACCATTATATTGACGGCGACAATCATGTCCAAAAAGTGCCCAGATTTCTGATTATGACGTCGGAAAAATCTTAATACGCACATTTTTTTAGCATACGTCAACATATGTATTTGCGGAATCTTCAATATTTACGTTTCAACAAAGACGCATTTTATAATGAAATGATCTAAATACCTCTATAGTATCAATACATAATAGGGAAACATAGATTGGTGAAAATACAACCTGTGATGATCAAGTATAGTACATAGGTACTTTCGCAAAAATATAAATCGTCGTGTGATAAAATAAATTAAAGCTGCAAACATCCACATTAGCACAAAAATACCTTTGAAATTGTTGTTCAAATGATCCACGTCGTTGTAACTAACAATATATGGTTTACATTCAATACAAATCAATCAAAGTCCAAGATGAAACAAGAGATTTTTACATTTACCGTAATACCATTGTACTGAATGACATGACATGGTTAACATGATTAGGAAATGGCGGTCCCCGACAAATATATTTACCAATAAATAATAATTAATTACAGTTTTAAAACATTTTTCAAATCTTAATCTAGCAATATTAGTTTCTTCACAGATATTCTGGAAATTCCACAGGCTTTGCTCTTTCAACAAAGTTTGATAATAATTTGCAATACGTCGTAACATATTTAAATATAAATATCGAAAAATAAAGTCGTAAAAGTCACTGAGAAATTATATCCGAATATCATTGATATACATGTTGCAAACATATCACAGAGTACGCGGAAACTTAAAATGCAAAACAAGGGGATTGTTGTTTTAAAGACAAAATAAAGGCAAGAAAAATTGTGTTAGAAAATATTCCGTCTAGAATTGTAAGAGTGACAATGGAAGTCAGATTTCCATCAGCCGAGAATGTGAATTGTGTAGTATAAGAACCACAGGTGTTTGGCTTGTATAGCATATTGTTTTTCCTCTTTACATGTATACATACAGCAATTCGAGCTAGATAGATATAGAACAAAAAATATCTATAGAACCGAAACACCTGTGGATGATCTTTAATTTGTATGAGAAATAAGTATAAGTTTCTGATCAGTAACAAATGAAGGTCTATTTTCTTGTAGAACTATGCGGACGATGATAACAAAGGAATGTGGTATTTAAAATAGTGGACGTCGGTAGAGTTCAGTACTAATGCTTTGGTTCCACATCCAGCTTACCGATTAGGAGGATGTATTCCCGGCATGCAATTTAGCCATTTTTTAGCCTGGTCTCCGACGGACACCAGACATGGGCCGGCCGTGGATGGGACCCTCAGACAGGCATTGGGGACGCTGCCCAAAGATTTTTTTAATTCGAAGTTAGAATATTCCCGGAGGGTTCCGTAGAATTTCATAATCGGCCACATATCTCGTTTTCACATATCGTTTAATCGAGCGTGCAAATCATTATCGCCCCGAACATTTGGGCGCCGGCTGCAGGGTACAAGTGTCCTTCGTTGTCCGTTAATCAACTAAGGCGATATTCGTATCGATGTCCAGCGAATAGGCCAGATTTATCAGCCCGGAACATCATGATAATCGATCGATTTAGCATTAGATATGTTAGGTCCGATATTCCACTGGCCTCACCAGGCCCCAAAAAAAATATCTTGTGTAAACCAGACTGTCGTAACGATTACCGCACGGCCTCCTTTTTTGTTTTGAATTACATGTATAATTAATGTCGGACAAATTTTTTGACCAGGTGTTGTCCAGATATCGAAAAATTGGCCCAAAACCAGCGTTGTAATCCCGGATTACACCCTATCTCGTGATATATCGACCGAAGCATTGAGACCATAACCTAATTTTTGGGATGACATTATAAACAGTACAATGATGCCGGAAGTGGTCAAGGGCCGAAGATGATTTACTATATACACTTTGTACAGTTTATGGTTGAGGATTCCTCTGCACACGCAACTCCCACCCAGTCCCCATGTCAAAATCACTCATCAGTTGCTTTAAATCTTAGGGTGAAATCAGTATTTTTCATTTCATCTACACCATCTAGTAAAGAGCTAGGTGTCTGAGAATTATGTTCCAATTCATATCAATGTTTTTATCTGTGTAACCAGAGTGTACGATATATTGGTTTTGGGGGTCTTAGTAATCAAGATAAAAAAACTGTGGAACTTTAGATCCAGAGCATTAAGACCTCTATAGTAGTGATCTATTGGCACGTGTGTGGTGGGTTTCAAATTGATATAAACTGTATACTAAATTCACGAGAACCCTCTGTTTGAAACGTTTTTTTCGTCTTTTTTTTCAATCGTGTGTATTTGCAATTCTCTTAACGTTTTTCATCCGAAATATATATAAAGTAAAAGAAAACTCTAAAAATAGTTTAGTTCTTGATGTAGTCTATAAGAAATATATGAAAGAAAGAAAGTCGTTAAATGTAAAAAGCGATCAATCGTTTCTTAAATCTAATCACTCCATCTACAGATTTTTGTTTTTATGGGTGGGCCATAATTGGGTCAGTATACTTAAAGTCCGAGTAGTATTAGTCTACATGATAATAAAATTTAAAATGTGTGGAATCGGAGAAACTACGAACACTTCCTGATTCACAGTTTAAAAATCTAAAATAGTTGACTTAAAACACACATTTAACAGAAGAAAAAAAACAGTAAAAGACATACATCGTTTTTAGTGTTATTAAATGTTGATCTTTAGTAAAAAAACACAACTAGTTATTAAACTGAATTGCCTTTGTTTACCATAATAACCTCCTTCCCCACCATCATTTTTCCCGAGTGCTATATATTGTGACCACTCGATCTCGAAGTGCATAGTATGTACTGTCCAC
The DNA here is from genome assembly GCF_041381155.1 of Argopecten irradians. Lineage (NCBI taxonomy): Eukaryota > Metazoa > Mollusca > Bivalvia > Pectinida > Pectinidae > Argopecten > Argopecten irradians. The sequence continues at coordinate 27,479 of NW_027188200.1, forward strand.
GTCAATATCGTTAAAAAACCATTTAACACACCCAGCACACTATAAATCAGATTAATAACAACTGGATACAAAAACAAGATGGTGATTCGTTGGAATGAATAGATATAACAATATATGATATAAATTCCGTATAATTTAAATGTATTATATGCCGCAATGTGGATGAGAATAGAACGACATTATTCCGGTCATACGGAAAGGAACAAGGCCAACTTAATCATCCTACACGACGGGTGTTTAGAACATGTACACTGTGGTTTTCCAAGGTGAACGCAAAGAGATTCGGAGGGGTTCGGGCTCGATTCACTAGGTACTTTTGAAAACTTCACCATCTAACCCGGTATATAACGATGTTTTCATATCAGTTGGTCTTTTTATTTGATTTCATTTAATCCACCATTCAATGTTAGTTATCGTACGGTTTTATTTACATCATCTATTCGGACTTCGTCGAACTTCTTAAGCACATGAGCGCATTACGCATGCATGTTGCTTGTAGCTAAAGGCTCGTTCATGCATAAATGTTAATATTATTTGACTTCTTCGGGTATATATATTCTCATTGGTCATCTCCAATAATGCTATTCGGTATACCAACATTCTAGTTAAAAGAATCTGGAAGCATATACATTGTAAACTTTAATCAAATGCATAGAGTCTTTGACTTTTTAAATACGAACATACAAAGCAATATCCATTGCATGAAATTTTCCCTCGTGAAGTTGTTCTTTTGGCGGTTGCTGTGGAATCATGAATAATTAAAAAAAATATATCATATTTGATTCATTAATGGTAAAAAATTCCAAACATGAAACTAAATCACACGCGAAGAAATATTTTGTTACACATAGCACGCAGTGTTTCACCCCGTCAATCGTAAGACTTAGCATTGTTACATGTACATGTCGACACAGATTATCTTGTATTTTTGATAGAACGTACAATGATGTAGTTTCATGTAACACTGATCGAGCTAAAACTTTTTTTAATAAAATTACAGGTGTTAAAGACGCAGTCCAAAAGCATAATCATATGCACCTGTATGTTTTATAGTAACGTACATTGGCAGCCTTGTGACATGACGTCAATGTTTCATGACGTGATGATTTAGACGTCGCTAATTTTGTCATTAATGAATCTACATGGTGCCTCATTCAAAGTCACACATCTCTTAAATGCTTTATATCCTACGGCTTTAATATTTTGTAAACGTGATGCTACAACACCATAAAAGTAAATAAAAAATGTGAAAAAATGAAAATGTGATTTTTCCTCATCTGGGCCCATTTTGTCAGTCGCCGTCACATAGTACTGAATGTAAAGTGTATATGGATCCGTAAACACGTTTTAATCTAGATATAGTGAAATAAACTAGATAAAATTCTGTTTTCTTTGAACATATTAACTACATTGTGTTTATACCATGATCATACCGATTTGAAATTTTGTGCGTAATCAGAAAGAGTTGTTTCAAACAAATATTATCTCCAATATTCTCAAAATGTAATGACGGCAGTAGGACCGGATAACTTTGTGCGAATGTTATAATATGCAAATGTGTTTGGATTGTTTTTATTTTTCTCCGTTTATTTTAACCTATACTTTATAAGTGATACGTGATCTACCGTCCTGGTTTATGCTGCATTTCACTACAAAAGTTTCCAACTTCATTTCGAGTTATATAACCACTACATTTAAAATCGTATTGTAAGTATATTCGCCTACCGCTGTAAAATACATGAAAGATGTTTTTATAACCAAGATATTTTCCCCATCTGTATTTGCAATCAAGTTACATTTTATACCTGCATTGGTTTTACGTGTATCGCATATTGTACTTTAATTAGAAGACAAAATTATCGACTGTTTTCATGGGACTTGTATCTATACCCTGTACATGTAGGCACATACACTGCCTAATTGATACATATTAAGGTAAAATTTGAATATGATATTAAAAACAAACTACTACGTCCTTAATGCCATTCTTGTGTCAAACCATAAAACTACGATGTTTTAATTTTAGTGAGTTTACGTGAAACACAATTACGACCTTTTAGTATTATTGACAAAATATCAAAAAGACCACTGATGATTTATTACGATGTGGATTAATTCATATCATACAGTTCCAATTCAGATTGTGTACATAATGTAAATGTATGCATGTTTAGGCATTCTCGAGTTTGTCACTGTCGTTACAAGGTGTAATGAAAACAACACCGGGTACTCATTTTTTAAAATAATATCAGTCAAAATTTACCTTAGAACATGCTATATGTATTCTTATTTGTATTTCTTTGTTTACATCAAATTGGATATTATATTCAGCCCGTAGGCAGTCGTGTCACGGACTAAGCGATCGGAATACTGCGCTGTTTTACGGACAACAGTTTAATTACTAGGTACTCATTTGCTATAAATGAAATACGTTTACATTATAATGTAATATCACGCTGATCTAGAAATATCATTTTAGGATAAGAGAGTAGAGAAATTTTATAATTGTGATAAATGATGCATTCTAATGCAACATTTTAAAAATATATTGTATGTTCTGCTAACTTATTTTAAAGTTCAGTCAAGTACAAGTAATACCTTTTTAAAGTTTGGAAATCATATTTGACATAAATTCACTTACTCTTTGTAGGTAATTAACGCAGATATTACATGTACTATATATGTATATAAGGTAACTTAAAAGATATATACGGAAGACCTCGTTGAAAAAAAAATCACGTTCCAACAGGCAAAGGGCTTATATTGTTACACTAAGCTGAAATAAGATAATTCCGTTTTGGATTTTTTCTTTGATATTACTGAATGGGAAAGTTACTTCCATGTGAAATAGGGTTTCTAAAGAATTTTGCTTGATTTTAGTATCAATCTATTGAAAATATAATGAGATTGATACCAGAGATTTTAGAAATATCAAGGAAATCTTTAATATTTCTTTAAATAAAATCATTGTGAATTTAATTTAATTTCATTCATAGATTATATTGTTATATTTTCATAGATATTTAACAGTAACATATGTTATTGTATATATGTATCTGATATTAATTCTGAACACTTATTGATCAATACACATTTAGATAGGTATCAACACAGGTAACATTTTACAGGTAAATTTACCTGTTTGGCATTAGGACTCCTTTTAGGGAAAAAGACTATAACCACTGTCACAAAAAAACTACCCAACCAGGTAAATCCAAAATGTTGCATTCAGAGATACATCCATTATGATTGGTAAGTTTCCACAGGTAACTTTCTTTTCCTGGTGCAACGAGGGGATACAGCTCAAGTGTCACCCTTACCTGTATGGATGGAGATGGACCCCTGTAGGTCAGCTAAAGCTACATGATGTTTCCCACAACTTCCAAATACCAATAAAAACGGTGATTAATTAGTCGGTTAATTTGCACGACGTATTAAAAATACCTTGGTTATTGGTCAAGTGTTGTGACACCTGCTGATTAATGTAATCTATACAGTATACATGGTTAAGCGTAATGTATCATTAGTAAATCATGGCGACAATCTACGTGTAAAATTAGCATATCCCTCTTCACTTGTCATATGTATACTTAAGAGGGTTATTGTGTGTCAGTGTACATGTATGTATGGTGAGAGTGGGTGTTTTTTTTGCGTGGATGTAAGGGTATATTCTGTGTATTGTGTTATATTATATATACATATGTTTTTGTTTCAAACCGATGAGCCGAAAGGCTCAAGGTAATAAAAGAACTGACATGTGAATGACATGACACTCAGAGAGGAGGGAGAGAGTAGTACAGTTGTATAAAAAGTGAATCGTTAAGATGAATAGAACATTTATGAGTTACTTATTCTACTCTCTTTAGAAAGTGCAAAAAATAAGAAATCTGAACGAAAGTTCTATCCCCATTGAATATACGTAATCCTCTTTCTTCCGCCAGCCTCCAAGTAAAATAGTGCAGGGTTATAGGTCGTTCAACAGCGGTTCCCACAAGCCTTTGTGCCTCATTGATAGGCATTTTAATCGAAAAGCATATAAGAAGACGATAGTTCAAGTAAAAAATCTATGAGTTAACAAAATGCATCACAGTCTTGTTAGAAAATCGGCAAAATAACAATCCCCGATGCGGCTCATCTGGCGTATCTGGATCACAAGGACGTTTGATAAGTACAGTATCGCCTTTAAATACAGAGAATAGTAATTATAGAGAGAATGATAATCGCATAACATGCTGATATTGAAATCATTTAATTTTACACGTTCTTATATTCCAAGGGGACACAGCAATCTCGTTAACCAAATTATTCTGAATGGCTTTCAACTTCAACTACTATGTATGCCACATTTTCTTAAATTTCATTTCATTAGCTGTTTGACAAGAAGTTTGCGTATCAAAAGTGTAAACAATTAAAATATGAACTCTCTATGTAGGCATTACATTTTATGGCAGGAAGATTTTATGACGTCACTAGCCGAAAATGTCTGCAAAGGAATTTACTTACACTCTTTCATACATGGTGGATAACACATTAAAACAATCATTGACTTTAAAACGATTTTCGTTATGCTGGAGCTAAAAGAATTATCTTTGGATACTGATACATTGACGTTGTAAAAAATAAATAGATGGAATGCTGCATGAAAAAAGACCGTTAGGTGTATCATGACACTATTAAAATAATGTTTGTTAGATAGTTGTTTTTTACCGATATCAGAACTGAGGTTGTGTGTGTTTATAGTACAATACTCTATGTTACACACACATTTACCTAACGGACACGATATTTAGTGGTCCGACTGTGTCCAGTGGACAACACTGTACTGTCATAATGAATGGTTCCACCTGATTAGCACTGTAACCATGAGGTGGACAGCTGACCACTCTTGTCCACTGTACTGGAGTGGGACAGCAGTGTCCACTCTTTGTCACGTGTGAGTGCACGACATTTGGTGCCAGGCACTGTCCACTGATTAGAGTGGAAAGAAGCTCCGTCCACCTGGCCTGTCCACATCATGGATTTGAAAAATATTCCTTCGTAATTAAATATAGTCTTGAATCTCCTCATATAATTAACAAATTTATGTAAAAAATGTCCCCCTATGCTCCAATATCCATATAAATACAGATTTTAGTCGTCTGAGCCCGAAACATCATTTGGTACGACAATCAATTTTTTTAATGAGCTGGTCCGACCCCTAGGCTGAGGGTAGGGCCCCAAAAGGGCAAATTTCTTATTTTAGCTTAAAAATCCCTACTCCTCATTCATCCTTCGATGGATTTCATCATCCATATATGGTGTGTAAAATCATGGGGATGGACAATTGGTATTTTATAATAAAAGAGCGAGGTCCCGACCAAAAGGGCTGAGGTTGAGGCTCCCAATGGGCCAATTTACTTAAATTTAGCTTGAAAATCATACTCTCATTCATCCTTCGATGTGATTACATCCATATTTGGACTGTGAAACAGGTCATGGGAAGGACAATCATATATAAATGAGCCTGGTCCGACCCCAGAGCTGAGGGGTGGGCTCATATGGGGAAATTTTCTTAATTTTAGCTTTAAAATCCTACATCCCTGTCATCCTTTGATGAATTTTATCCATATGTGGTGTGAAACATCATTTGGGAAACACAATTATATTTTATATAAATGAGTCTGGTCCGACCCTTAGGGGGTGAGGGGTGGGGCCCCAAAAGGGCAAATTTTCTTAATTTAGCTTGCCCACTTCCTGTTTTCAGGATTCGTCTCCGATCTCAATGAAAATTGGTACTATAGGGGTTTTAATTAATGCCGAACAACATGTAAACATTTCGTAAAAGATTTTTGGTAATCAAAGATGGCGCTGCCCAACTTCCTGTTTTCATTCTCCTCCGAATCTCAATGTAGAACATTTCTTATATGAGGGTTGTTAAATTGATTCAGAAGGGGGGAACTTTTAGGAAAGGACAAAACACAATTTTTAAATGGCAGAGGGTAAGAGACCTCATGGGAATAGTAAGGGACAGAGGTCCAAAATGGGAGCTATGCTGAAATTAGTGGTTTAAAAACTCTGAATCCTCCTTATATTAACTCCTTGAATGGGTTACAACGATAAGTTATGGATGAAGGGCTACGAAGTTTGTTCAACAAAATGACATTTACCTAGTTTCAGAAACTTCCAATACTTTAAAACTAAGGATTTGCCTTGTCATCTGTTTTATATTAATCGTTAACCAATAACGTCTATACTGTACACTTTGCTTTGTCTTGCCCTGCAGGTAGAGGGCGTAAGGACATTGTTACTGCTGTGGGCTGCCCCCAAATTGCATGGATCGAGAAAAGGAGACTAAATTTAGTTTTCCTATATTGTTCCTCTGTCTTCCTAACTGTACATTATCTCTCCTAATGCCCTCCCTTGGCACCGCCTCACTTTTGGCCTTGATTTGAGCAGTTCCGCCCCACTGTGAAGAAGGCTCTGGTGTTCTGTCCCCTAACCCTGGCCAAGACACACAAAAGATCTATAAAGTGGTAGTTTCGTTTCTCTTCTTGTCTTAGAGACTCAAGCCTACAGGGAGTGGGACGACTGGTTCGCCCGTTGTCCGTATAATGTAAACCGGGGTTGGGTCTGGTGTGTGTTTGCTTGGGTGTCTTCGGCGGCATAGCTTCTCAGTGATATAGCACTATAAACATGGGCAAAAAGTTCAATATACAGAAGAACACAACAACATGAATATTACCGCAGCCTCCAAAAAACACCGCGACCTGTGCACGAACATAACCACGGCAAACCAGACACGCCATACAAAGGGAGGCGCGTCCTTACAGTGACCATAGCTGTTGTATAGGACGTTAATTAATTCAAACAAACAAACCAAGCAAACTTTTCTGTTTGAGTGTGCTATGAGTCTCAGATGACCGTTAAGGCCCGACAAATGGTCCTCTCTGTAATTATTTTTCATCTATCAGTTGTATTTATACTTCTAATAATTAGATATTCGGACAGAGCATACCCGTTTTTGCAAACGAAGTTTGCAGGTATGAATAAAAACATAGGTTATGCTTATTTGCTTGCGCGAATATCATAAATTTAAATAAAAGAATCTGGGATGAAGGGCTGCCAAGTTTTGTTCAAATGAAAATGACCTTGAATCTTCCATTAAGGTAATAGGGCTTCAAAAAGGGCTTAAATCTTTAAAAGACTTCTTTTCAAGTACCAAATAGGCCAAGGGTACTACGTATTCTGTCTTGTAGAATTTTGCCTGGTATAAGGGCTACCAAGTTTGCCTCAAATAAATAGACACGTGACCTTCATTCAAGGTCACGGGGGTTAACTAGAAGGCTAAAATCTTTTAACGGACTTATTGTGAATAACTAAGAGGCCTTGAGGGGGTACTGATATTGGCTGTGGAATGCTGGGGATGGAATGAATACAAGTTTGATTCAAATGAATGACTTTGATCT
>NW_027188201.1:0-34629 GCF_041381155.1 Argopecten irradians
TCTCGAGCATCCTCGTCTCATGAACCCATAACAGATGAGCACAATGTTAAAAGACTTCTACCATCTTTGTCCTCTAGCATCTTCGTCTCATGCGCCCAATAGCAGATGAGACCATAGTTAAATTGACGTTAGTCATCTTCGTGCTCAGGCACCCATAGCAGATGAGCCAACGTTAATGACTTTAAGCATCTTCGTCTCAGGCACCCATAGCAGATGAGCCAACGTTAATGACTCCAGCTCTTCGTCTCATGCACCCATTAGCAGATGAGCCAACATTAATGACCCTCTAGCATCTTCCGTCTCAGGCACCATAGCAGATGACCTAACGTTAATGAACTTTAACCATCTTCATTCTAGCATCCTTCGTTCTCTAGCATCCTCCGTCTCATGAACCCATAACAGATGAGCAAATGTTAATGACTCTACCATCTTTGTCTCTAGCATCTTCGTCTCATGCACCCATAGCAGATGAGCCAACGTTAATGACTTTAGCATCTTCGTCTCAGGCACCCATAGCAGATGAGCCAACGTTAATGACTTAGCATTTCCAGCCATCTTCGTCTCAGGCACCCATAGCAGATGAGCCAACGTTAATGACTCCAGCATCTTCGTCTCATGCACCCATAGCAGATGAGCCAACATTAATGACTCTAGCATCTTCGTCTCAGGCACCCATAGCAGATGAGCCAACGTTAATGACTTTAAGCATCTTCGTTTCTAGCATCTTCGTCTCTAGCATCCTCGTCTCATGAACCCATAACAGATGAGCAAATGTTAATGACTCTACCATCTTTGTCTCTAGCATCTTCGTCTCATTGCACCCCATAGCAGATGAGCAAGTTAATGACTTTAGCATCTTCGTCTCATTCACCCATAGCAGATGAGCCAACGTTAATATTAGCATCAGCACCCATAGCAGATGAGCAACGTTAAATGACTCATCTTTGTCTCTAGCATCTTCGTCTCATTCACCCATAGCAGATGAGCCCAATGTTAATGACTCACTCTGCATCTTTGTCTCTAGCATCTTCGTCTCATTCACCCATAGCAGATGAGCCATAATGACTTTAGCATCTTGATCTCTACCATCTTTGTCTCTAGCATCCTCGTCTCATGAACCCATAACAGATGAGCCAATGTTAATGACTCTACCATCTTTGTCTCTAGCATCTTCGTCTCATGCGCCCATAGCAGATGAGCCAATGTTAATGACTTTAGCATCTTCGTCTCATTCACCCATAGCAGATGAGCCAACGTTAATAAATCTAGCATCTTCGTCTCATGCACCCATAGCAGATGAGCCAACATTAATGACTCTAGCATCTTCGTCTCAGGCACCCATAGCAGATGAGCCAACGTTAATGACTTTAGCATCTTCGTTTCTAGCATCTTCGTCTCTAGCATCCTCGTCTCATGAACCCATAACAGATGAGCAAATGTTAATGACTCTACCATCTTTGTCTCTAGCATCTTCGTCTCATGCGCCCATAGCAGATGAGCCAATGTTAATGACTTTAGCATCTTCGTCTCATTCACCCATAGCAGATGAGCCAACGTTAATAAATCTAGCATCTTCGTCTCGTGCACCCATAGCAGATGAGCCAACATTAATGACTCTAGCATCTTCGTCTCAGGCACCCATAGCAGATGAGCCAACGTTAATGACTTTAGCATCTTATCATGCACCCATAGCAGATGAGCCAACATTAATGACTCTAGCATCTTCGTCTCATGCACCCATAGCAGATGAGCCAACATTAATGACTCTAGCATCTTCGTCTCATGCACCCATAGCAGATGAACCAACGTTAATGACTCCAGCATCTTCGTCTCATGCACCCATAGCAGATGACTATGGGTGCATGAGACAAGCATCTTCGTCTCATGCGCCCATAGCAGATGAGCCAACGTTAATGACTTTAGCATCTTCGTTTCTAGCATCTTCGTCTCTAGCATCCTCGTCTCATGAACCCATAACAGATGAGCAAATGTTAATGACTCTACCATCTTTGTCTCCAGCATCTTCGTCTCATGCACCCATAGCAGATGAGCCAACGTTAATGACTCCAGCATCTTCGTCTCATGCACCCATAGTAGATGAGCCAATGTTAATGACTCTAGCATCTTCGTCTCATGCACCCATAGCAGATGAGCCAACATTAATGACTCTAGCATCTTTGTCTCATGCACCCATAGCAGATGAGCCAACATTAATGACTCTAGCATCTTCGTCTCATGCACCCATAGAAGATGAGCAAACATTAATGACTCCAGCATCTTCGTCTCATGCACCCATAGCAGATGAGCCAACATTAATGACTCTAGCATCTTTGTCTCATGCACCCATAGCAGATGAGCCAACATTAATGACTCTAGCATCTTCAGTTTTTAACATGATGCCCATGGACCTAAATCGTTATCTGACACTTTTGAAGAAATGTTATGTTTTAAATGATTGTGGATGAGCTTGAAAATTATTTTTCTTATTTAACCGTTGTGACCATGGTTGACCTTGTTGCTACATGACCAATATCAATATCAGGCTTTCTTGATATTGAAAAGTTGTTTCAAGAAATTTTTGTTTTTTTTTTACCCCTGTGACCTTTAATGAAGGTCAAGGTCATCCATTTGAACAAACTTTGTAGCCTTTTATCCCCAGAGGCATCAGGCCTAATATCAAGTATAGGCTAACTCTCACTAATGTAAATTTCTTCACAATTGTCAGATGCTTTAGGTCTCTCCACAGTTATTTTATTTGAGAGGAATTCTCATTTTCTTTTAATAGCTGTGATAACCTTTTTATCCAGAGTCATGCATTATCTAGATTTCGCACAATATGTTGTGCACCTTTTTTTTCAATTTCTCAGTGACCATTATATATCCAGATAGGTCTGATTGACAGGTTGGGAACAAACTGGTCCTATTCCAATGTAATGTAACTAGGAATTACTGATGCAATAAACTTTACGTGCATAATAAATAGGATGTCATGTGAACGTTGGTTTTGTTTCATGGATCAATCACCCTAAGTGGCTGCAACAGCCTTTGATTGGCTTTAATTATATACAGTAATAGGTCTTCTCCTGTTTGATGGATCTCTGTGAATTTTAATTGGAGGGATGATAACATGACAGCTATTTCTTTTTATATGAAAAAATAATGAATTATGATTCATCAAATGGAGACTTCTGATTGGTCAAAATTTATATAATGTCCAGTATGACAGCTATTTCTTTTTATAGGGAAAAAAATTATGATTCATCAAATGGAGGCTTCTGATTGGTCAAAATTTATGAAAATGACATTCTAAGAAGGTTGGAGTGAGATGTTGCTTTTCTAGTGATAGTGTCAGCAACATTTGCCTTAAAGTTTCTTCTGAAGATTTCTTTCCTTTAGCCAGGTTTTAGTATTTTGCCAGTGAAATATTCAGAAAATAAATAGATTTTGACAATTTGTATGATTACCTGTTACAGCCTTTTTGACAATTTGTATGATTACCTGTTACAGCCTTAAGAGAAATATTGTTCTGTTTGCCTTTTTTCAAATGGATGATAATATTTGCAATGACAAGACAAACAATAGTGTGCAATTTTTGTTTCATTTTAAAATTTTATTATATATACATATCTCCCTTCTTCAGCTTTGTAAAGTCTGGTTGCTTCCAAAATAGCATAAATGCAGTTTACGTACCTTGATAACCAACATTATCGTGGTTACCAGCCTTCAAGTTGTCTAAACCAAATCAGGGATGTAAATACAATGTATAAGTATTGATCTTCAATTCATTGCGAATACGGCAGTATGAACGCAGTTGGCAACAAACATTTTCTTAATGGTGCGCTAACACCCTCCATAGAATATAATTGCATAACCAAAGGGCACTAGGACATGATTTTGGGTCTGCAGTATACCTTGGGAAAAAAAAGAACAATCATGTAAAGGGTTGTTTACCCGGCGTTTAATTTTTGCTATTTTCGTAAATAATTAGCATGGCGAAAATTAAACTGCCGCATAGTTTTACGTATGACTCGCTCTTTAATGGCCAAAACATATTGTGGCAAAAATAAGATGGTGCAAATTGCGAAAAGTGTCGAAAATAACCTGTTATACGGTAATTTAGAATTTGTTTCAATTAATGGTCTTGAAATTCGTAGATATGCTTATGCACAAACTTAAATACAAATTTTTATTAACAAAGATAGCTGAAAAGCTGGTATTAAAACCTTTAGCAAATTATGAGTACAATGTCTTTGAATTCTTGATCTTGACCCTTGTAACTTTTTTCAGTCAACAATTGGTCAAGATATCATTATATATGTATAAGTTTTCAGCAATGTTTCATTTATTGTCATTGTATATTAGGGCCCTGTAAGGAAATACGGGTGCCCTATAGTAATCACCCTGTCCGTCCGTCTGTCTGTATCTGTCTGTCCATCCACAATTTATTTTCTCAAAAGCCAAAAGTCTTATTGTAATGAAATTGCACATGGTAATAGAGGATGGTATGTAGATGTGCAATAGGGTTTTTAATTTTTCTACAAAATATCCATGATTGCCGCCAGAGATCCAATATGGCTGTCAAGCTGAAATCACATTAGCGGGGCCCTTTCTGACATAGTCAATTTTCTAGTTTAGACTTCAGCTTTATATGCATACATTGGCTGGGCCTGTGTCTTATTGGAAAGTAAGAGCAAAAAAGGTCAATTTCAGCTTAACTGTTTCAGTTTGGGTAACTGTTGAAACCCATGAACGTATTTATTTTTCTTTTCTTTTTTTTTGTTAATAATTTGAGATGAGGCAAAGTACTCTTAAATGGTATGTATTTAAATTTCAAACGTTTATTTGCATGTTTATAAAACAATTGAAAGAAAATTTTAAGATTAAAGGATTGATTTGAACAATGAATTAGTTATGTATGTTATGAATATGTTCTTAAACTGTATTAAACATTTAAGTTTCAGAACTCTGAATATGGTCTTGTTTTTATGTAAAAAACATAATTCAATTCTGAATGTGGAACCCATTAGTATTTGCCCTACTGGGTCGCGACCAGTCACCGTGATGTACCAGTTACCGTGATTATTGCGCACTCTCTATCTGGATTTTTTTTCCAGCTAAATCAACAACAAAATTTTTCATTTGCAACCAATATTGCTAACAAATCTATGTTTTCCTTTTGAAATCAAAGTTTGAAACACTCAATCACAGCGGGGTATGGCTTGAAATCATGACTTACTTGCATATTAATCCTGAAATTTCATGGAATCATCGTTTTTAGCTCACCTGGACCAAAGGGCCGGTGAGCTTATTTCATGGCGCGGCGTCCGTCTGTCTGTCAACATTTCCTTTAAATCACTATTAGTCATAGAGTTCTGCATGGATTGTAAACAAATTTGCCCACAAACATCCTTGGGGGAAGGGGACCTGAACTTGTATAAATTTTGGCTCTGACCCCCCAGGGGCAGGAGGGGCAGGGCCAAATAGGGGAATTTGAGGTAAATCCTATAAATCGCTACTTGTCCTAGAGTTCTGCACGGATTGTAACCAAATTTGGCCACATACATCCTTGGGAGAAAAGGAAGAGAGCTTGTATAAATATTAGCTCTGACCCCCCAGGGGCAGGAGGGGCAGGGCCCAATAGGGGAATTTGAGGTAAATCCTATAAATCGCTACTTGTCCTAGAGTTCTGCATGGATTTTGACCAAATTTGGCCACAAACATTCTTTGGGGAAGGGGAACAGAACTAGTATGAATTTTGGCTCTGACCCCCTGGGGGCTGAAGGGGCGGGGCCCAATGTGGAAATAGAGGTAAGTCCTATAAAAATCGCTACTTGTCCTAGAGTCTGCATGGATTGTAACCAAATTTTACTACAAGCATCCTGGGGTTATATTAAATTATTCCAATAAAAGACATCAAATAGATGTTGATCTCTTTAATGAAACACAAAGTAAGTTTGGGTGCAATAAGCAGGTTTTTAAAAGCGCATTTTCTTTATATTTTGAAATCACAATTACTGGTCCTGTAGGTATTGTCAACTATACCAACTGGACATAAAAGGCACATTGGTATGGACAGTTTCAGTCACATTGTCTAAATGGACAGTTTTAGTCGCATTGGTATGGACAGTTTTAGTCACATTGTCTAAATGGACATTAAAGTCACATTGGTATGGACAGTTTTAGTCACATTGTCTAAATGGACATTAAAGTCACATTGGTATGGACAGTTTTAGTCACATTGTCTAAATGGACATTAAAGTCACATTGGTATGGACAGTTTTAGTCACATTGTCTAAATGGACATTAAAGTCACATTGGTATGGACAGTATTGGTCACATTGTCTAAATGGACATTATAGTAACATTAGTATGGACAGTATTAGTCACATTGTCTAAATGGACATTATAGTAACATTAGTATGGACAGTATTGGTCACATTGTCTAAATGGACATTATAGTAACATTAGTATGGACAGTATTGGTCACATTGTCTAAATCGACATTAAAGTCACATTATCCATATCGACATTAAAGTCACATTGTCCAAATCGACATTAAAGTCACATTATCCAAATCGACATTAAAGTCACATTATCCAAATCGACATTAAAGTCACATTATCCAAATCGACATTAAAGTCACATTATCCAAATCGACATTAAAGTCACATTATCCAAATCGACATTAAAGTCACATTATCCATAATCGACATTAAAGTCACATTGTCCAAATCGACATTAAAGTCACATTATCCAAATCGACATTAAAGTCACATTGTCCAAATCGACATTAAAGTCACATTTCCAAATCGACATTAAAGTCACATATCCAAATCGACATTAAAGTCACATTGTCCAAATCGACATTAAAGTCACATTGTCCAAATCGACATTAAAGTCACATTGTCCAAATCGACATTAAAGTCACATTATCCAAATCGACATTAAAGTCACATTATCCAAATCGACATTAAAGTCACATTATCCAAATCGACATTAAAGTCACATTGTCCAAATCGACATTAAAGTCACATTATCCATATCGACATTAAAGTCACATTATCCAAATCGACATTAAAGTCACATTATCCATATCGACATTAAAGTCCAAATCACACTTTATCACAAATCACATTAAAGTCACATTGTCCAATATCGACATTAAAGTTCACATCGTAAGATCATTAAAGTACATATCAAATCGCACATTATTGTCCAAATCACATTAAAGTCTCATTGTCCAAATACGACATTAAAGTCACATTGTCCAAATCGACATTAAAGTCACATTATCCATTATCGACATTAAAGTCACATTATCCAAATCGACATTAAAAGTCACATTATCCAATTCACATTAAAGTCACATTGTCCAAATCGACATTAAAGTCACATTATCATCAAATCACAACATTAAAGTCACATTGTCCAAATCGACATTAAAGTCACATTATCCAATATCGACATTAAAGTCACATTATCCAAAATCGACATTAAAGTCACATTATCCATCTCGACATTAAAGTCACATTGTCCAAATCGACATTAAAGGTCACATTATCCATATCGACATTAATCACATTCCATAAGTCGACATTAAGGGTCCAATTAAATCGACATTAAAGTCACATATATCCATATCGACATTAAAGAGTCCACATTATCCAAAACGACATTACAAGTCACATTATCCAAATCAAACATTAAAGTCCACATTGTCCCAAATCGACATTAAAGTCACATTATCCAAATCGACATTAAAGTCACATGTCCCAAATCGACATTAAAGTCACATTATCCATAATCGACATTAAATTAGGTCTGTCTCATTGTCCAATATCGACCATTAAAGTCACATTATCCATATCCGACATAAAGGTCACATTATCCCAAATCGAACATTTAAGTCACATTATCTCCAAATTCGACTTTAAAGTGTCACCATTTATTCACATTGTCCAAATCGACATTAAAGTCACATTGTCTAAATGGGACGACATTAACAGTCACATTGTCCAAATCGACATTAAAGTCACATTATCCGATATCGACATTAAAGTCCTCATTGTCCAAATCGACATTATAAGTCACATTATCCATAATCGACATTAAAGGTCACATTATCCAAATCGACATTAAAACAGTCACTCATTATCCAGGAAATCGGAACATTAAAGGTCACATTGTCCAATTTCGACACTTAAAGTCACAATCTGTCCATCAAATCGACATTAAAGTTAACACATTGTCCAAAATCGCCATTAAAGTCACAATTATCCATATCGACATTTAAAGTCTCATTGTCCAAATCGACATTAAAGTCACATTATCCATATCGTACATTAAAGTCACATTATAATCAGACATTAAAGACACATTATCCAAATCGACATTAAAGTCACATATCCAAATCGACACATTAATGTCACATTATAGAAAAATAGAAATTAAAAGGTAACATTATCCATATACGACATTAAAGTTCAACCATTATCCCAAATCGAAATTAATGTCACATTATCACATATCGGTCACATATCAAATCGACATTAAAGTCACATTTATCCTAATCGACAATTAAACGTCAATACATTATCACAAATCGTCATTAAAGTGAAATTATCACAAATCGACACTTAAGGTCACATTCATCCATATCGACATTTAAAGTCACATTATGGCTAATATTGGAAGTTCACTATGTTTCTTCGACATTAAAGTCAAATTATCCAAACGCTATGAAGAACGAATAATGTAACCGTATATGATTAATAATGGTACTATGGGTATGTGATAAAAGCAATACCACCCATATGTCGTTGATCTGACCGAGTCAGGATTGCATGAAGTTTGCCCGTGTATAACACAATATTGTGTGTGCAGTAGCTACACGTGTATCATTTTATTGCCACACAGCAAAACCAGCGCGAACGCATCGAAAGCAAAACACTTCTTAAAGAAGTTGGTTTTGCATTTATCACCATACCAGGGTACCAGGTTATCATGACGTTTTAAGGATTTCTAAAGTTTTGTAAGTCCTTAGTCATCATCGTTTTGCTAGTTTCCTTGTCAGTTATATAACGTAAACAAAGTTTCCCGAGAATTGTAAATCTCACTACTAATTTTGCCAATCGCGTGAAATTTCATTTCGTCTATATTGTACTATACATGAAATACTAAAACATTCTAATTTCAATTTTATGTGATGCTGGTCAAAACTTTAATTTAAAGAAATGAATTCATTTAAATTCCTTGAAACTTCTGTTTATCTTTTCTATAACATAATATTCTCCCCCAACATAGTCACTACGTCATAGGCTTGTCCAACCAAGTCCCAATTCATTAATAAAAATGAAAACACAATGATGGAGGTCACTCTGGAAAAAATCATGGCTAATATTGGATTTACTTGTGTGTCTTGAGAAACAAAGTGTTGATATGAAGAACGAAGATGTGCTAAGTATATAAAAAACGGACTATGAAAAATACTGTTGTTCATCAGTGTTTCAACAGTTTACCAAGAATACGGATAAAGTTTATATCCCATCAGGTTATAGTCTAAATGGAGTAATCTACAGTTTGCTTTCTTAAATCATTATTTGGCTAGGAAATAGTTGGCTAAACCTAGTGGGACGATTGAACGCAATGTTTACTTTTGATTGATCCACGAAAATTCACGACGGAAATGCTCTTATTAGCTACTAGGTGATAATAATCACCAATTATACAACCTTTTCTAACAATATTACGCATGGTATTTATGAATTCGTTTTTAAATAACAGGAGCTGTTGCTCTTGATTTTGTTTTACTTCATGCTTTGACTGCAGAGGGGGTTTCCCTAAACCCTAAAACGCGTGTTTTTTGTGAAAAGGGAATTCCCTTGGAAGTAGTTTCTACGGAGCCCGCGAAGGGACATGGAAATATATTTATTAATCCGTGCACACGTATTGTCAATCAGTTCGCACGGATTACAAATCCGTGCACACGGTTTACTAATCCATGCACACGGTTTGTCTATCCGTCCGCACGGTTTGTCAATCCGTTCGCACGGATTACTAATCCGTGCACACGGTTTGTCAATCCGTGCACACGGTTTGTCAATCCGTGCACACGGTTTGCCAATCCGTCCGCACGGTTTGTCAATCCGTGCGCACGGATTACTAATCCGTGCACACGGTTTGTCAATCCGTGCACACGGTTTACTAATCCGTGCACACGGTTTACCAACCCGTGCTCACGGTTTGCCAATCCGTCCGCACGGTTTGTCAATTCGTTCGCACGGATTAGTAATCCGTGCACACGGTATGTGAATCCGTGCACACGGTTTACCAATCCGTGCACACGGTTTGTCAATCCGTGCACACGGTTTGTCAATCCGTCCGCACGGTTTACTAATCCGTGCACACGATTTGACAATCCGTCCGCACGGTTTACCAATCCGTGCACACGGTTTGTCAATCCGTCCGCACAGTTGGTCAATCCGTTCGCACGGATTACTAATCCGCCTATAATTAGACTAGATCTATGCACTGGGATTACTATCTTCACTGGACAAGGGTTCAATTCAATTCTAAGGGTTAACACGGACTTGTATTAAGGATTACACGGTCATAGAAGGTAAAGACATGCAACTTTCTCTTATATAACCTCTTTGGTCAATTCTTTGTATTATTTTGTTAGGGAGAATAGCTGTATTCTACTTCTTACTTCGTGTTAATGTAATCAAAATGTTTTTTTTTATTTTTAATGTGAGAAAACATACCAGGTGTACAATTGTCACGTTTTTTCTTCGAGTTATATTACGACGTTCTTATACAATATTGTTATATATAAATTTAGAAGATAATGGCTTATAATTAAATCCAGATTTTGGGATACATATGATAAAACTGTGGTATTACAGTGTATTGTCTGAAGTTTATGCAAAAATATTGTATTTTTTCTGTTACAGGTATGGATGAACGGATGTACGTGTATGCCATTGGACAAGCGATATTTCGTCAAATATATCCATAGAATCGCTTGATTAAAAATCATAACTTCAGTTTTGATGTGGAATATGTACATTGGTCATTGGGATAAATCATTATAAGTCCTTTTAGCAACCCAAGAGTTTCTGCAAGCTTAAAATACCCCTATAGATATTATCCACGGTGACACAACGGGCTTAATAAACTGTTAAGTACAGTGCAGATAATTGTCAGAAAATAATGAATGATCTTAGTTCCTGACCAATGAAGGGACTGTCTTCACGGAAATACAAAGTGAATATAAGACATCGTTTTAAATAGATGGAACAACGTCTTAGAATGTGACGTGACAGTCGGGGGGAAAACTGTGTACCTTCGATATATGAGTAGTGCCTTATTATTGCCATAGCCATCGAAAAGCAAGTTTCGAACTGGCAATTTATATAATTAGGGGCAGCATGCCAGCTGACGCCTGATTCACAGGGACATGAGAATTAGTTACACTTTATATAACCATGGACACACCAGAGTGCCCACAGACCATTTTAGATGTTTTAGAGGCTAGATAAAAAAAAAATAGGTAAAAATCATACTCTATAGTTTGGTATCAGTGTCTTAGTAACTCGGGCTACCTTGCTTGTCGGGACATTACTCGGTTGTCTGACCGATTGGAGCCCTACTCTTTATGTTGTCATTATTCAAGAATGCTACATATGTAATATCAATACCTATAATTCCTTCTAAAGTTGCCGTAGCTATCATATCATTTCTAAACGCATGCACAATATAGACGCCTAAGAATTAGTTAAAGGAGAGTTGCCAAGTGGTTCAGATGTCCTGACATATTACCACACTACCTCTGGATCGCGAGTTCAAAACTTTCTTCCCTATGTATACAACTGTGTACATTACAAAGAGGTATGATTTTTACCGATTTTAATCTAGACCCTTAAAATATATAATATGCATTGCCATCCAAAAGGTCTGTTACAAGTGTCTAGATTCTGTATAAAATAGTTTTGACAAAAAATCCATTTGTAACAAAACTTTTGGAGGACAGTGTATGTCCAATATTACGAGTTTAAGTACATATGGACCCATCAAGTCCCTGTGGTCAAGGATTACGTCCTTATAGAAAACAAACCAACTGTACTGTACAAAACAGAGGAATATTAGTTAGCTATTGAGTTCTATAATTAAAGTCTAGGTTCTCATATAACACTAGATAGAAACAAAAATGGGTCCTTCTGCGCAAACTCCAACCAGGGTAACTATATTGAAATTAAGGCGCATTATGCGCTAAAAAATCCTGAAATTCTAATAGTTTTTACCTATTCATTATCAAAATTGATATTTTGAACTTAAATTCTCAATATGAATTTCCAAATTCATATCATGGTTATCTAGGGAATAATTGCCTGTCAGAAAACATTTTTACTTTTGAAATTCATAATTAGCCAGCCAATCAGCGGCCGGGTTTAATTTTATCCTGGGCTCGTTATACACAGGGGCCATTTCGAAGGTCTTTTTTTTTTTTCATTTTGTTGGTTGTTCCCTACTGTGGTTCACATCGTGTACAAGAGAAATCGCTGTAGTGTGTGGTGTATAGATAGGAGGCTGCGAAGATATCACTCCATACTATAGATTGACGAAATACAAGCACGAGTTTCATGTTTTCCCATTATTCAGTCAATATCCTATCTTTAACAAAGCACATCATAATTTCTACAAGGATAACTTATTAATCTTTACTCATCCTCGATAACCCAGTGGTTAATATGACTGTTTTTTATATCGACCGTGGATATATCGTCAGTGATAGCAACCCATGGAGTATCGAGGATGACCGCCCCTCACTGGGCATCCTTTTTTTGCGCTGAACCATGCAGGTAAATTGAGGTTCTTGGAATTCTCAAAATCTTACATTTTCTCCCTTTAAATATTTTGCATATACAGCAATAATGACCATATAATAATGTAGAAAACAATGTCATTTACAACGGCTAACAAACCAAAACCAAATCTGACGCCGACGCCAAGGCGATTCCACAAAACAAGGAATGTGTAACCTAAATACTCTATGGTGTTTTACCAAATTCTGTAAAAAACATTGCTGCACCACAACGTATGCGTATGGTACATGTATATATTTAAAAAAAAAAAAAAAAAAAAAACATATATATTGTGCCTTTCTGTGTTACCTTAAGTCATATGTGCCTGTATAATAAAGAATAACATACACAGTGCTTGGGATTATTTGAGCACATGGTATTCGTCACATCTCCTCTATATTCGCCAATGTTATCCACTCCTACTTGAAAGTACACGTTACCTCATGTTTCGAAATTTGTTACAACGCTCATTTAGCCCAGACGAAAAAGTTCAAAGAATATTACTAAAAATAACATTGAAGCTAGTCCAAAACTGTCTTTATAAGGTCGCAGCCCTTGCGTACATGAAAATAAGAAAAAACACACACTCTTTAAAAAGAATTTGCGGCCGCCATTTTTTTTATCCACTGTAAAAAATCTCATCAGCGGGAATGCGATGTTTGAAGTCAGCTCATTATATAATCAAGCGATTCAAAGCTTTTAAGATCCGACGAACGTGATCTTCATCCGACAGAAGCTCAGTGCTGTTGCTCTTTACTTGCAAGCGTTCAAGTGATAAACTAACGTCCAATATAACATCACCTGGACCAAAAACGGCATATCTGTTAGGCGGGAAATAAAAGTTTCTTTCTTCTCTTATGTGGGTTTCCTTCTCAAATGGGGATTTGGGGACAAGGATAGTAGGTGTGAATATATATGGATAAAAAAATAAACAAAAAATTCGGCTCCGTTATTTCCATGAATTGAACTTTTTAACATTGCATAATTTATGCTTACTGAAGCACCTTCGGTCATATTACCAAATCATTGATATCGTCTTTAGACGTCACATTGCCAGATTTGGTTCCCAGTCGTCAGTAAGCCAAACACAGGGATCTGATAATTAGTTACAGTTTATAGAAATACAGGTTACAAGAGTCGTTGTTGTTGCATACAGAATATATTCCACAGGGTTGAGTTACTTGTTAAAAGTTCTACGAGCTTGAACTCGAGTATGGAAAACATTGTATGACCTGTTTCTACCACAAATACGTTTTACAAGGTCTAAATCATTTACATTTGTCTTTATACATGTACACCATGTAGAGTATGATTCCAGCCGATTTATTATATAAATCTATACAACGACTGAAAATGGTTATACATGTCTATAAAACTAATTAATTTGGCAGATGCCTTTGAGCTCCAACATTCGGACGATGGACAACTGTACAATTTTAAAAGTGAACGAATCTATGTACAGGTTTGATGTTTAGAAGAAACAAACAATATATTGTGTCCATTTAATACTAGATTATTGTACATGTATTTCACCACTATATGAAGACGGACCATGTTACAACTCATTTAAATATTGCTAAGTGTAAATATTTTCATATGTACAGGTCAGCATACATACACTGATTATACATGTAACAAAAATATGTGCAACAACGTAGCCAAAACAAATCGAATTTATTGTGACAATCAATCAACTATCATTTGTAAAATAATGGGATACATTTGTGTATCAGTCAGCGTACTATACATGTTTTTTTTTTTTTATTAAAGTTAACAATAAATCCCATGGAAAATATCCCGTTTGACATAAAACCCCAAAACATGTACCTTTATCGAAACAACTTTTTTATTTAAAAAAAATAGGAATATAAAAACGAGACTGATATTTTTGTAGAGTTTGCATAAAGTTAATTAACACAATACACTTATTATCATCTTCTGAACAATTTAAATAAAATGTTCGAAACCTTCATAACGCGGGTCGTCTTATGCTTTCCGCCTCGTTGTAATCATCGTGCGTTAGTTGACTATCACTGTGTCAGACGAAAAAACATCGCTCAATGAATAATTTTCTTCACAATGTAGTTTTATAAAGAAACATTTTTTTTTTAATGGCAGTGTTTTATTGGTCTTTGGTCCAATTAGTGACAGTCGCGCGATGTCTTTCACCCTTGAGTTCGAAAACCTATGTGGAGTGGGGCAGTTGTCAGGATTTTGAAACATATCGAGTGGTTTTCTACCCAATACTCTGGCTTTATTTTTTCTCTCGATAAGACTCGTCCTTTAACATAGCCCTGTATGATCTGTATCCTTGATCACCAGGCGAGCTTTGACATTATTTTAAGGACAACTTTTAATAATATGGTTATTCTAATCAATGTCAGATTTTAGATAGAGCCATTTTAGCATCACATTGAAACACAGTCAAACCGGTATTCTTCTTAAAAACTTTGGTATCGTTTTAACCACCAGTATGTCGTCTCTCCGTTAGAGTTACACAATAATATTTGACTACTTTAGTTTTTCCCGTAATGGACAGCACGTGTCATTGTTTTTGAATTGCCTGTCAACTGGAATATGAAGTAGAAATTGTCTATTAGATGAAGTACATATATACATGCATTGTGCGTATATTCTTTTTTTATTCTATTACTCTTTACTCTGTGATCGAGGTAATTACTTAAAATGTTAACGACATCGACTTTTAAGCATACTTACAAATTGAAAATAATCAATAATCTGTAGTCATCAATTAAAAAAACACATTAAAAAACAAACGTTTTGTAAGATACATGTTTATAGGGTCTCCATTGTATTATCCATTAATTAAACCTAGATTTTCCTTACCTCATGTTGCCGCCGTGCCCTCTATAATCAATTGACTCGAAGGTAGGGTCGATGGTTCAATGTTCAATGTACACGTCACGGTTTAATAATATATCAAATAGACAAACCGTGTGCACGGATTAGTAAACCGTGCGGGACGGATTGACAAACCGTGCGAACGGATTGACAAACCGTGCGGACGGATTGGCAAACCGTGTGCACGGATTCACAAACCGTCTGCACTTAGGAATTGGCAAAACCGTGTGCACGGATTAGTAAACCGTGTGTACAAGATTGACAAACCAGTGTGCACGGATTAGTAATCCGTGCGAACGCGATTGACAAACCGTGTGCACGGATTGGTAAACCATGTCGCACGGATTGACAAAAAACCGTGCGCACGGTATTGGCAAACAGTGTGCACGGATTAGTAATCCCGTGCGAACGGATTTGACAAAACCGTGTGCACGGATTGGTAAACCGTGTGCACGGATTCACAAACAGTGTGGGGACGGATTCACAAACCGTTCTGCACAGATTAGTAATCCGTTGCGAACGGATTGACAATACCAGGTGTGGCACGGATTAATAAAATATAATATTTTCCATGTGTCCCTTCGCGGGCTCCGTAAGTTTTCGGCTAGAAGGAATGCAGTGATTACAAGATCTTGTAACAACACATGCTTGTATCACACATGTGTCAGGATACAAACGTCATGAGAAAAATATTCACGAAATTATTTGTATCACTATTCTAAACTAATACCTATAGCATAGGATCTATGTGATAATAGTTTATGTAATCCAACTGTTAGAAAAGATAACTGACATCTTTCCCCCCCAAGAGTTTGTCATGAAAATTAAGGTACCTTTGTACAGTGTAAAATACCACAGCACTAAGAACGAAATAATGCACATGTATGAGTCATTCACAGAGACATGCTAATCATGCTAAACATTATAATAGCTATACCACCTTGTGTCAAATGTAAATAAAATCTAGAAGCGGCAACTATCATCGTACTATTTATACAAAAAATGCAACTAATATCTCCAACTACAGACAACTTCAATATTTGAACTGTTCTCGGTACGATCGTAAGTATAGCTCAGTATGATGACATAATAGGTATTGCAAAGTTACCACATGTTCTTCTCTTTTGTTTACACACCTTCATTTTAGTACTTAATCAATACGAATACTGCAATGTGGTCTGCAACACCTTTCTGAGGTTACGCTGACCAAACAGCATTTTACAACATTAATCAACAAAGGGGTATTTGACATAGAAAAAACAAACCAGGTTTGTCTACATATTCAGTCATCTGTTCTTCAAAACAAAAACTGGCAGCGTGGGTATAAAATCAAAGTAGTTTACCGTGATACCTATACAATTGTAATAATGAGAGTGCTGTAGAAAATAAAACCTGCCACCAAGCGTCAGTATCTTCTAGAATCACAAAGCAAAAAACATAAACTCTACACGCTCTACGAGACTAAAGGGAAATACAAACAACCCGATGCTTAGTAAGGTGACACTACAATACTCAGTATTCATTTTTACAATATTCTGTCCTATATATTTGGGCACGTTTGTAGAGTCCATTTTCTTGTTTTTAGTGGATAATCACCAGCGTGTTTATTTTATTGTGTCATAGGATCATGGATGGGTCTATATTTATGTTTTGATTGAAATATTGGAAACTTTTAAGAAATGCAACAATGGAGATGAAAATGAAGAAAAACTAAGGGTATTTCACTCTAATGACAGAAAATGACGGTGATCAAACAAGGGAGGTCACTATAATCAATAAAAAGTAATCAGTGAGATTGGAAAATTTTGTTGACCTGAAAATACACTGCAATGTTATGCCTTACCTTAAGTCACTTTCAAGAATAATCTCGACAAAACACATGCTGATTAAACATTTATTTGGGAACAATGATTGTTTGTTGCATACAAGGAGTAGTTTTTTATTCTTTCTACTGCGTTATATTTTTTATGCTTGTATTATTTTGCTTAAAACAAAGAGTCTACTCAGCTTGAACTTTGAAACAAAATCAAAGTTCTTTTGGTCAGTCTTCACTTGCTTCCATTTCAGTTAATATTAGTATGCATTAGTTGTTAAAGGGTCTGTTGCTGGTGTTCCACTTCCTCCTAACAAATTAATAAAGTCAACATAAAGCTATATATCTGATGCATCTCAATGCTTCAATTATGAGTAAGCATTTTTTTTAAAGACAGTCGGCCTGACATCAATGTCTTAGAACAGGGACTACTACATGGTTAAGGCCCTTTTTGGCTCCCAAATACTTGACTTTGTATTCATATTAACAGAGACTAATTTTGAACTAAAAATAATGTGTTTTATGTCCATTTAGACAATGTGGTAAATGTCTTTGACTTTAATGTCCATTTAGGACAATGTGACTAATACTGTCCATTACTAATGTGACTTTAATGTCCATTTAGAAATGTGACTAATACTATACCCATGTGACTTTTTGTCCATTTAGAATATATGACTAAACTGTCCATACTAAAATGTTACTTATAATGTCCATTTAACAATGTTTTTAATTACTGTCCATATACTAATGTGACTTATGTCCATTTAGACATTAGGTGACTAATACTGTCCATACTAATGTGACTTTAATTGTCCATTTGACAATGTGACTAATACTGTCCATACCAATGTGACTGATTAATCCATTTAGACCATGTGACTAAATGTCCATACTAATGTGACTTTAATGTCCATTTAGACTGTACTGTCCATACTAATGTACTTTAATGTCCATTTAGACAATGTGACTAAACTGTCCAACAAATGTGGACTTTAATGTCGACATTTAAACAACCTGACATCAACTGTAACTAATGATGCAAATATTCATTCATAAACATGTCCATTTAGACAAGTGACTAAATACTGTCCATACGTGAATTTTGACTTTAATGTCTAATACTGTCCATACTAATGTGACTTTAATGTCCATTTTAGACTATGTGTACTAATACTGTCCATACTAATGTGACTTTAAAAATGTCCCCCATTTAGACAATGTGACTAAATACTGTCCATACATGTTACTTTAATGTCCATTTAGACAATTGACTAACTGTCCATACTAATGTGAACATTATGGACAATGTGACTAAACTGTCCATACCAATGTGACTTTAATGTCCATTTAGACAATGTGACTAATACTGTCCATACTAATGTGACTTTAATGTCCATTTAGACAATGTGACTAAAACTGTCCATACTAATGTGACTATAATGTCCATTTAGACAATGTGACTAATACTGTCCATACCAATGTGACTTTAATGTCCATTTAGACAATGTGACTAAAACTGTCCATACCAATGTGACTTTAATGTCCATTTAGACAATGTGACTAAACTGTCCATACTAATGTGACTTTAATGTCCATTTAGACAATGTGACTAAAACTGTCCATACCAATGTGACTTTAATGTCCATTTAGACAATGTGACTAAACTGTCCATACCAATGTGACTTTAATGTCCATTTAGACAATGTGACTAAACTGTCCATACCAATGTGACTTTAATGTCCATTTAGACAATGTGACTAAAACTGTCCATACCAATGTGACTTTAATGTCCATTTAGACAATGTGACTAAAACTGTCCATACCAATGTGACTTTAATGTCCATTTAGACAATGTGACTAAACTGTCCATACCAATGTGACTTTAATGTCCATTTAGACAATGTGACTAAAACTGTCCATACCAATGTGACTTTAATGTCCATTTAGACAATGTGACTAAAACTGTCCATACCAATGTGACTTTAATGTCCATTTAGACAATGTGACTAATACTGTCCATACCAATGTGACTTTAATGTCCATTTAGACAATGTGACTAAAACTGTCCATACCAATGTGACTTTAATGTCCATTTAGACAATGTGACTAAACTGTCCATACTAATGTGACTTTAATGTCCATTTAGACAATGTGACTAAACTGTCCATACCAATGTGACTTTAATGTCCATTTAGACAATGTGACTAATACTGTCCATACTAATGTGACTTTAATGTCCATTTAGACAATGTGACTAAACTGTCCATACCAATGTGACTTTAATGTCCATTTAGACAATGTGACTAAAACTGTCCATACTAATGTGACTTTAATGTCCATTTAGACAATGTGACTAAAACTGTCCATACTAATGTGACTTTAATGTCCATTTAGACAATGTGACTAAAACTGTCCATACTAATGTGACTTTAATGTCCATTTAGACAATGTGACTAATACTGTCCATACCAATGTGACTTCAATGTCCATTTAGACAATGTGACTAATACTGTCCATACTAATGTGACTTCAATGTCCATTTAGACAATGTGACTAAAACTGTCCATACTAATGTGACTTTAATGTCCATTTAGACAATGTGACTAAAACTGTCCATACCAATGTGACTTTAATGTCCATTTAGACAATGTGACTAAAAACTGTCCATACTAATGTGACTTTAATGTCCATTTAGACAATGTGACTAATACTGTCCATACTAATGTGACTTTAATGTCCATTTAGACAATGTGACTAAAACTGTCCATACCAATGTGACTTTAATGTCCATTTAGACAATGTGACTAAAACTGTCCATACCAATGTGACTTTAATGTCCATTTAGACAATGTGACTAATACTGTCCATACTAATGTTACTATAATGTCCATTTAGACAACGTGATTAAACTGTCCATACTAATGTGACTATAATGTCCATTTAGACAATGTGACTAAAACTGTCCATACTAATGTGACTTTAATGTCCATTTAGACAATGTGACCAATACTGTCCATACTAATGTTACTATAATGTCCATTTAGACAATGTGACTAAAACTGTCCATACCAATGTGACTTTAATGTCCATTTAGACAATGTGACTAAACTGTCCATACAATGTGACTTTAATGTCCATTTAGACAATGTGACTAAAACTGTCCATACTAATGTGACTTTAATGTCCATTTAGACAATGTGACTAATACTGTCCATACTAATGTTACTATAATGTCCATTTAGACAATGTGACTAAACTGTCCATACTAATGTTACTATAATGTCCATTTAGACAATGTGACTAATACTGTCCATACTAATGTGACTTTAATGTCCATTTAGACAATGTGACTAAAACTGTCCATACCAATGTGACTTTAATGTCCATTTAGACAATGTGACTAAAACTGTCCATACTAATGTTACTATAATGTCCATTTAGACAATGTGACTAATACTGTCCATACTAATGTTACTATAATGTCCATTTAGACAATGTGACTAAAACTGTCCATACTAATGTGACTTTAATGTCCATTTAGACAATGTGACTAAAACTGTCCATACCAATGTGACTTTAATGTCCATTTAGACAATGTGACTAAAACTGTCCATACCAATGTGACTTTAATGTCCATTTAGACAATGTGACTAATACTGTCCATACTAATGTGACTTTAATGTCCATTTAGACAATGTGACTAAAACTGTCCATACCAATGTGACTTTAATGTCCATTTAGACAATGTGACTAAACTGTCCATACTAATGTGACTTTAATGTCCATTTAGACAATGTGACTAAACTGTCCATACTAATGTGACTTAATGTCCATTTAGACAATGTGACTAATACTGTCCATACCAATGTGACTTTAATGTCCATTTAGACAATGTGACTAAACTGTCCATACTAATGTGACTTTAATGTCCATTTAGACAATGTGACTAATACTGTCCATACTAATGTTACTATAATGTCCATTTAGACAATGTGACTAAAACTGTCCATACTAATGTGACTTTAATGTCCCATTTAGACAATGTGACTAATACTGTCCATACTAATGTGACTTAAATGTCCATTTAGACAATGTGACTAAACTGTCCATAGTTCTAATGTGACTTTAATGTCCATTTAGACAACGTGACTAATACTGTCCATACTAATGTTACTATAATGTCCATTTAGACAATGTGACCAAACTGTCCATACTAATGTTACTTTAATGTCCATTTAGACAATGTGACTAAAACTGTCCATACTAATGTGACTTTAATGTCCATTTAGACAATGTGACTAAACTGTCCATACTAATGTGACTTTAATGTCCATTTAGACAATGTGACTAATACTGTCCATACTAATGTTACTATAATGTCCATTTAGACAATGTGACCAATACTGTCCATACTAATTTTACTATAATGTCCATTTAGACAATGTGACTAAACTGTCCATACTAATGTGACTTTAATGTCCATTTAGACAACGTGACTAATACTGTCCATACTAATGTTACTATAATGTCCATTTAGACAATGTGACTAAAAACTGTCCATACTAATGTTACTATAATGTCCATTTAGACAATGTGACTAAACTGTCCATACCAATGTGACTATAATGTCCATTTAGACAATGTGACTAAACTGTCCATACTAATGTTACTATAATGTCCATTTAGACAATGTGACTAAACTGTCCATACTAATGTTACTTTATAATGTCCATTTAGACAATGTGACTAAAACTGTCCATACCAATGTACTATAATGTCCATTTAGACAATGTGACTAATACTGTCCATACTAATGTTACTATAATGTCCATTTAGACAATGTGACTAAACTGTCCATACTAATGTTACTATAATGTCCATTTAGACAATGTGACTAAAACTGTCCATACTAATGTGACTTTAATGTCCATTTAGACAATGTGACTAAACTGTCCATACTAATGTGACTTTAATGTCCATTTAGACAATGTGACTAAACTGTCCATACTAATGTGACTTTAATGTCCATTTAGACAATGTGACTAATACTGTCCATACTAATGTTACTATAATGTCCATTTAGACAATGTGACTAAACTGTCCATACTAATGTGACTTTAATGTCCATTTAGACAATGTGACTAATACTGTCCATACCAATGTTGACTTTAATGTCCATTTAGACAATGTGACTAAACTGTCCATACTAATGTGACTTTAATGTCCATTTAGACAATGTGACTAATACACTGTCCATACCAATGTGACTTTAATGTCCATTTAGACAATGTGACTAAACTGTCCATACAATGTGACTTTAATGTCCATTTAGACAATGTGACTAATACTGTCCATACCAATGTGACTTTAATGTCCATTTAGACAATTTGACTAAACTGTCCATACTAATGTGACTTTAATGTCCATATTTAGACAATGTGACTAATACTGTCCATACCAATGTGACTTTAATGTCCATTTAGACAATGTGACTAAACTGTCCATACTAATGTGACTTTAATGTCCATTTAGGACAATGTGACTAATTACCACTGTGACTTTAATGTCCATTTAGCCTGTCCATATCCAATGTGACTTTAATGTCCATTTAGACAATGTGACTAAACTGTCCATACTAATGTGACTTTAATGTCCATTTAGACAATGTGACTAATACTGTCCATTTAGATAATTAAACTGTGAAGGGATCTTTCTCAAATTTCATATGTAGGTTCCCCTAGGACCCTAGTTGTGCATATTGTCATTTTGGGACTGATCAATGTCAACAAGATGGCCGCCAGGTAGCCATCTTGGATTTTGATAGTTAAAGTTTGTTACCGCTATTTCTCATAAAGTATTGAAGGGATCTTTCTCAAATTTCATATGTAGGTGTCCCTAGGACCCTAGTTGCATATTCCATACCAATGTGGGACTGATCATGTCATTTAAGACAATGGCCGCCAAAAGTCCATACTTGGATTTTGATAGTTAAAATGTGTTACCGCTATGTCTCATAAGTATGTGACTTTAGGGATCTTTTCTCAATGTTACTAAATATGTAGGTTCCCTAGGACCCTAGTTGTGCATATTGCATTTTGGGACTGATCAGTCAACAAAATGGCCGTACCAGGTAGCCATCTGAACTTTAACATGATTTTGATAGTTAAAGTTTGTTACCGCTATTTCTCAGAAAGTACTGAAGGGATCAGGATTCTCAAATTTCATATGTAGGTTCCCTAATATTATTATATTAGTTAATATTTTTTGGGACTGATCAGTCAAAAATGGCCGACAAGCCATCTTGGATTTTGATAGTTAAAGTTTGTTACCGCTATTTCAGAAAAGTACTGAAGGGATCTTTCTCAAATTTCAAATGTAGGTTTCCCCTAGGACCCTAGTTGTGCATATTGCATTTGCATATTTTTGGGACTGATCGGTCAACAAGATGGCCGACCAGAACCAGCCATTTGGATTTGATTTTGATAGTTAAAGTTTGTTACCGCTATTTTTCAGAAAGTACTGAAGGGATCTTCTCAAATTTCATATGATAGTAGGTTCCCCCTTTTGGATTTATAGGATTGTTATAATGAGTTGGACCCAATTTTTTTGAAAAATCAAAAAGATGGCCGCCAGGTAGCCATGACGTTTTTGAAAAAAAGTTTGTTAAGAATTTCTCTCAAAATTTAAGATTTTGTCAAATTTTTCATTATTAGGTTTATCATCCCAATGCATATGCTAAGTTTGGCTCATTTTGATTAGGTCAAAGGCCATCTTTGGATTTTGATGTAATTAAAGTTCGCAAAATGTATAACATTAAGGTTTGAATTGATTTTTTTCATTTCATAAATTCTGATGCTTACATTCTGATCAATGTCAGCTAAACATTTATTTTTGGGTAGCACTTCTCGGTTAACAAAATGGCCAAATTTAAATGCCATTTTATGATTTTGATAATTTAAAATTTTGTTACCGCTTATTTGTTAATTTCTAATTTTCTCAATTGTATATGATTTTTATACCTCTATTTTCTCAAATTTCATTGTTACCGCTATTTCTCTAAAAGTACTGAAGGGATCTTTCTCAAATTTCATATGTAGGTTCCCCTAGGACCCTAGTTGTGCATATTGCATTTTGGGACTGATCGGTCAATAAGATGGCCGCCAGGCAGCCATCTTGGATTTTGATAGTTAAAGTTTGTTACCGCTATTTCTCAGAAAGTACTGAAGGGATCTTTCTCAAATTTCATATGTAGGTTCCCCTAGGACCCTAGTTGTGCATATTGCATTTGGGACTGATCTTGTGTCAACAAGATTTCTCTAAAAGTACTAAAGGGATCTTTCTCAAATTTCATATGTAGGTTCCCTAGGACCCTAGTTGTGCATATTGCATTTTGGGACTGATCGGTCAATAAGATGGCCGCCAGGCAGCCATCTTGGATTTTGATAGTTAAAGTTTGTTACCGCTATTTCTCAGAAAGTACTGAAGGGATCTTTCTCAAATTTCATATGTAGGTTTCCCTAGGACCCTAGTTGTGCATATTGCATTTTGGGACTGATCGGTCAACAAGATGGCCGACCAGCCGCCATCTTGGATTTTGATAGTTAAAGTTTGTTACGGCTAATTCTCAGAAAGTACTGAAGGGATCTTTCTCAAATTTCATATGTAGGTTCCCCTAGGACCCTAGTAGTGCATATTGCATTTTGGGACTGATCGGTCAACAAGATGGCCGCCAGGTAGCCATCTTGGATTTTGATAGTTAAAGTTTGTTACCGCAATTTCTCAGAAAGCGCTGAAGGGATCTTTCTCAAATTTCATATGTAGGTTCCCCTAGAACCCTAGTTGTGCATATTGTATTTTGGGACTGATCGGTCAACAAGATGGCCGCCAGGCAGCCATCTTGGATTTTGATAGTTAAAGTTTGTTACCGCTATTTCTCAGAAAGTACTGAAGGGATCTTTCTCAAATTTCATATGTAGGTTCCCCTAGGACCCTAGTTGTGCATATTGCATTTTGGGACTGATCAGTCAACAAGATGGCCGACCAGCCGCCATCTTGGATTTTGATAGTTAAAGTTTGTTACTGCTAATTCTCAGAAAGTACTGAAGGGATCTTTCTCAAATTTCATATGTAGGTTTCCCTAGGACCCCAGTTGTGCATATTGCATTTTGGGACTGATCGGTCAACACGATGGCCGACCGGTGGCCATCTTGGATTTTGATAGTTAAAGTTTGTTACCGCTATTTCTCAGAAAGTACTGAAG
This sequence comes from Argopecten irradians, assembly GCF_041381155.1. Lineage (NCBI taxonomy): Eukaryota > Metazoa > Mollusca > Bivalvia > Pectinida > Pectinidae > Argopecten > Argopecten irradians. The sequence continues at coordinate 25,802 of NW_027188201.1, forward strand.
GGATCTTTCTCAAATTTCATATGTAGGTTCCTCTAGGACCCTAGTTCTGCATATTACATTTTGGGACTGATCGGTCAACAAGATGGCCGACCAGCAGCCATCTTGGATTTTGATAGTTAAAGTTTGTTACCGCTATTTCTCAGAAAGTACTGAAGGGATCTTTCTCAAATTTCATATGTAGGTTCCCCTAGGACCCTAGTAGTGCATATTGCATTTTGGGACTGATCGGTCAACAAGATGGCCGCCAGGTAGCCATCTTGGATTTTGATAGTTAAAGTTTGTTACCGCTATTTCTCAGAAAGCACTGAAGGGATCTTTCTCAAATTTCATATGTAGGTTTCCCTAGGACCCTAGTTGTGCATATTGCATTTTGGGACTGATCAGTCAACAAGATGGCCGCCAGGCAGCCATCTTGGATTTTGATAGTTAAAGTTTGTTACCGCTATTTCTCAGAAAGTATTGAAGGGATCTTTCTCAAATTTCATATGTAGGTTCCCCTAGGACCCTAGTAGTGCATATTGCATTTTGGGACTGATCAGTCAACAAGATGGCCGCCAGGTAGCCATCTTGGATTTTGATAGTTAAAGTTTGTTACCGCTATTTCTCAGAAAGCACTGAAGGGATCTTTCTCAAATTTCATATGTAGGTTTCCCTAGGTCCCCAGTTGTGCATATTGCATTTTGGGACTGATCAGTCAACAAGATGGCTGCCAGGTAGCCATCTTGGATTTTGATAGTTAAAGTTTGTTACCGCTATTTCTCAGAAAGCACTGAAGGGATCTTTCTCAAATTTCATATGTAGGTTCCCCTAGGACCCCAGTTGTGCATATTGCATTTTGGGACTGATCGGTCAACAAAATGGCCGACCGGTAGCCATCTTGGATTTTGATAGTTAAAGTTTGTTACCGCTATTTCTCAGAAAGTATTGAAGGGATTGTTCTCAAATATCATATGTAGGTTCCTCTAGGACCCTAGTTCTGCCTATTGCATTTTGCGACCACCATCTTGGATTTTGATAGTTTAAAGTTTGAAAAGCAGAAAAAAGAAGTGTAAGTTTGAAAAGCAGAGAAAAGATCCCTCTTTCATTTGTCAGACATAGATCAATCTTTGGTGGGCGCCAAGATCCCTCTGGGATCTCTTGTAATATGTAATATGGTTGTTATTTATAATTCATTTTTTAGCGCAGAAGGACTTGTGAATTTATGTTGTAGTGCAATACCCATTAACATTAAGTCAAGCATCAACTTTTTCATTCAAACATGCTTCTGTTAAATAACATGTCCAGAGACACATTGCCTCTTGAGAGGAAGAGCTACATGTGTTCCAATTTTACTCAAATCAATGACCTTGACATTCTTTCCAGGTCACAGCCATTATTTGGCCTAAGATTTGATAAGAGGCAAAATAGCCATCATTTTCATATCCACAGTTACCAACCTTTGATAGTGTCTAGAGGTAACATAGGTTGTTTTTGTTTTTGTTTTGCCATCTTTAATTAATAATTGTGTGGGTTGAGATGTCGCCATACAAATCCTGGCCAATTTTTCACTGATCTTTGATCTCAGTTTTTGATGATAAGTTACAATTAGAATAATAATAATTAGTACTATTATATGATAATATCAGTCATACTTGACATTTCACATTAACTTTTAACATTTCATTAGTGGTCATAAGCATGTTTAATGCCAGTTAGTAAGCATTTAAACTGGTTAGACTATAGATCATTTGAACTACTTGTAAATCATGTAGCAAGTATTTTAAATTTGAACTGTGCCACTTTTTTAAGGGTATGATAAACGGCAAGTGTATGATACAATGTATTACTATTTCATTGCATGAGTGCACTGTAATTGATTCTCATCACATATTTGTTCTCCATATATATGCATTACCTGTACAAATAGGTAGTTTTTTTTATATGTATATATTAGGTACCATACATACATGTAACCTGGGCTATATTTCACTGTGTATATATTAATTCTTGTGGCCATTTCAGGCGATTTTCTAAATTCATATTAGACTTCTAAGTGATGAAACACTTGCAAGCTGTGAAATATCATACCTGCCCTTTTCTTTATGGGAGTTAGGGTTTAGACACCCTCTCAGCAGCAATAATCTTATCATATTTGGTGGGCATGCCCCAGGAACCTATTAATCTTTTTATACTTTTATATAACTGACTCACTTAGCTTCAGTACTTGGTTTGGTGTAGTGTAAGTTTCTGTTGTCCATGTCATTAGTTGGAGAGTCAAACACCAGTGCACCACAGTTGTTACTTCTCTTTACTCCAAAAGAAATGAATAAATTATGACACAATTAATACTTTCCATCATGCCTTTGAGTTGTTTGTTCTTAAAAAAAGTAATATGTTGAAAATATCAGAAAAAAATAATGCCGACATTGACACATAGTTGTTAAAAAATACATTTTAATTTTGCTCTCAATATAATGTTGAATGACAGTATAATGTTGACAATGACAACAGTATAATGTTGACAACAACAAGTAAATGTTGACAACAACAATGTATAGTTTTGACAATAACATTGTAGAATGTTGACAATGACATTGTAGAATGTTGACAATGACATGGTATAATGTTGACAATGACATGGTATAATGTTGACAATGACATGGTATAATGTTGACAATGACATGGTATAATGTTGACAATGACATGGTATAATGTTGCTGACATTGTATAATGTTGACAATGACATGGTATATTTTGACAATGACATTGTATAATGTTGACAATGACATGGTATAATGTTGACAATGACATGGTATAATGTTGACAATGACATGGTATAATGTTGACAATGACATGGTATAATGTTGACAATGACATGGTATAATGTTGACAATGACATGACTGTATAATGTTGACAATGACATGGTATAATGTTGACAATGACATGGTATAATGTTGACAATGACATGGTATAATGTTGACAATGACATGGTATAATGTTGACAATGACATGGTATAATGTTACATGTATAATGTTGACAATGACATGGTATAATGTTGACATTGACATGGTATAATGTTGACAATGACATGTGTGACAACATGTATAATGTTGACAATACATTGTATAATGTTGACAATGACATGGTATAATGTTGACAATGACATGGTATAATGCTGACAATGACATGGTATAATGTTGACAATGACATGGTATAATGTTGACAATGACATTGTATAATGTTGACAATAACATTGTATAATGTTGACAATGACATGGTATAATGTTGACAATGACATGGTATAATGTTGACATGATAATGTTGACAATGACATGGTATATTTTGACAATGACATTGTAGAATGTTGACAATGACATGGTATAATGTTGACAATGACATGGTATAATGTTGACAATGACATGGTATAATGTTGACAATGACATGGTATAATGTTGACAATGACATGGTATAATGTGACAATGACATGTATAATGTTGACAATGACATGGTATAATGTTGACAATGACATGGTATAATGTTGACAATGACATGGTATAATGTTGACAATGACATGGTATAATGTTGACAATGACATTGTATAATGTTGACAATGACATGGTATAATGTTGACAATGACATGGTATAATGTTGACAATGACATGGTATAATGTTGACAATGACATGGTATAATGTTGACATTGACATGGTATAATGTTGACAATGACATGGTATAATGTTGACAATGACATGGTATAATGTTGACATTGACATGGTATAATGTTGACAATGACATGGTATAATGTTGACAATGACATGGTATAATGTTGACAATAACATTGTAGAATGTTGACAATAACATTGTAGAATGTTGACAATAACATGGCATAATGTTGACAATGACATGGTATAATGTTGACAATGACATGGTATAATGTTGACAATGACATGGATAATGCTGACATTGCATAATGTTGACAACAACATTGTATAATGCTGACAATGACATGGCATAATGTTGACAATAACATTGCATAATGTTGACAACAACATTGTATAATGTTGACAATGACATGGTATAATGTTGACAATGACATGGTATAATGTTGACATTGACATGGTATAATGTTGACAATGACATGGTATAATGTTGACAATGACATGTTGGTATAATGTGACATGTATGACTGCATATGATGATGACGTATGTGTTTGATATTGTAGAAAAATGCATACGAGGACGTCTGTATGTGATATTGTAGAAAACTGCATGACAATGACATGGTATAGAAAAAATGTTGACAATGCATATAAGGACGTATGTATGTGATATTGTAGAAAACTTGCATATGAGGACGTATGTGTTTGATATTGTAGAAAACTGCATATGAGGGACGTATGTGTATTGAATTGTAGAAAAATCTGCTGAGGACGGATCGTATGTGATATTGTAGAAAACTGATATGAGGACCGCAATATGAACGGTATGAAGTGTTTGCTTATGAGGACGTATGTAGTGTGATAATTGTAGAAAAACTGCATATGACGTATGTATGATACAGTAGAAAACTGCATATGAGGGACGTATGTGTTTGATGTGTTATTGTATAGATTGATAATAATTCTGCATATGAGGACGCTATGTAACGTGTTATTGTAGAAATACTGCGATATATGGCACGAATGCACGTGATACTGGTAGCAGGGAACTCGCTTTATGAGGACGTAGGTGTTTGAAATCATTGAAGAAAACTGCTTATGAGGACGTATGTACGTGATATTGTAGAAAACTGCATATAAGGACGTATGTATGATATTGTAGAAAACTGCATATGAGGACGTATGTGTTTGATATTGTAGAAAACTGCATATGAGGACGTATATGATTGTTAGCTCACCTGGTCCGAAGGACCGAGGTGAGCTTATGGGATACCGCAGCGTCCGGCGTCCGGCATCCGGTGTCCGGCGTCCGTCAACAATCGACTTCTACATAACCGCTGGTCCTGATTTCAACAAAATTTTGACTCGGGTACCATCCTAAATGGGCTACTAACTGAAAATTGTACAAATGATAGCCGCGGGCTGATCCTCCGGGGGCCCTGAGGGGGCGGCGGGCCAAAAGGGACAGGTCTCTACCAATTTGGCTCTTTCATATATAAACGACTTCTTCTCTGATACCAAGCATGGGATTATTAGCACCCATAATGCAATGGTACATGTAGCATCCTTATAGGGTGGGGATTCAAAATTGTACAAATGATGGGGCTGACCCCCTGGGGCCTGGAGGGGTGGGGTCCAAATGGGTCAATTTGGCTATTTCCATAAATCGGACTTCTTCTCTGAAACTAAGCAAGAGGATAGCACTCATAATGCAATGGTAGTATCGTTTATAGGGTGGGGGGATTCAAAATTGGTACAAATGATGGGGCTAACCCCCGGGGGGCCTGAGGGTGGCGCGGGGCAAAAGGAGTCAATTTGGCTATTTCCATATAAACGACTTCTTTTCTGAAACAAAGCCATGGGGTAGCAGTGGGGATTCACCCATAATAATGCAATGGTATTTGGCATCCTTATAGGGTGGGGATTCAAAATTGTACACAAATGGTCATGATGGCTGACCATCCATGAGGGGGCCTGAGGGGCGGGGGGTCAAAAAGGGGCCAATTTGGCTATTTCCAAATAAACAACTTCTTCTCTGAAACTAAGCATTGGTCATATAGCACCCATAATGCAATGGTATGCTTCCTTATAGGGGTGGGGATTCAAAATTGTGCAAAATGATAGGGCTGACCTCCCCGGGGGCCTGAGGGCGGGGTCAATAGGGGTCAATTTGGCTTTTCCATATAAAAAACTTCTTCTCTGAAACTAAGAGCATGGTATAGCACCCTTAATGCATATGGTAGCTTCCTTATAGGGTGGGGATTCAAAATTGTGCAAATGATAGGGCTGACCCCCCCCCCCGCCCCGGGGCTCTGAGGGGGCGGGGTCCAAAAGGGGCCAATTTGGCTATTTCCATATAAACAACTTCTTCTCTGAACTAAAGCATGGTATATTCACGCCATAATGCAAATGGTAGCCTTCCTTATAGGGTGGGGATTCAAAATTGTGCAAATGATAGGGGCTGACCCCCCCCCCCCGGGGGGCCTGAGGGGGCTGGGTCAAAAGGGCCAATTTGGCTATTTCCATATAAACAACTTCTTCTCTGAAACTAAGCATGGTATAGCACCATAATACACCCATGGTAGCATCCTGTATATGTGGGGAATGCAAAATTGTGCAAATGATAGGGGCTGACCCCCCGGGGGCAGCTGAGGGGCGAGGTCAAAAGAGGTCAATTTGGCTTTATTTCCATGGGTTAGCAAATGACTTCTTCTCTGCAACTAGGACATGGGGTATAGCACCCATAATGCAATGGCCCCATAGCATGGTAGCCTTATACGGGTGGGGATTTCCAAATGTGCAAAATGATAGGGCTGACCCCCCCCTGAGGGGCGGTATGCCTGAGGGGCGGGTCAAAAGTGGTCAATTTCCATATAAATTACTTTTTTCTCTGCAACATTAAACATGGGGATTACGCTTCAATGAATGCAATTGGTTACATCCTTATAAGGGTTTGATTTCAAATTTTGCAAATGATGATGGGCTGACCCCCCATGGGGGCCTGAAGGGTGGGGCCAAAAGGGGTTAACTTAGCTATTTCCATATAAACGGACTTCTTCTCTGCAACTAAGAATGGAAGAGCACTATAATGCAATGGTAGCATCCTTGACGGTATAGGGTTGGGATTTGAAATTGTACAAATGATAGGGCTTGACCCCGGGGCCTTAGACGGTAATAGATGCGAGGTTCAAAAAGGTCAATTAGGCTTACTACTTACCACTGTATAAATTACTTTTGTCTCTGAACCTATGTATTTGGATAGCTTGATTTGTATGTGGTTATCCCATAGCATCATTATAATGGGTTGTGATTCAAAATTAAACTTTGAGGAGTCAATTTTTGCTTATTTTTAGTCTAAATTGTCAAGTCCTGGTGTGATAATAAATAACAAAAAACCAGGTGAGCGATACAGGCCCCTCTTTGTTATTGTAGAAAACTGCATATGAGAGGACGGTATGTACATGATATTGTAGAAAACTCTGCATATAAGGACGAATGCACGTGATACGTGCCTGTAGAAAACTGCTTATGAGGACGTATGTGTTCGTGATATTGAAGGAAAACTGCTTATGAGGACGTATGTACGTGATATTGTAGAAAACTGCATATAAGGACGAATGTACGTGATAATTGTAGAAAACTGCATATGAGGACGTAATGTACGTGATATTGTTTGAAATGTGTGGATATGAGGACGAATATATGTCAAAATCTTGAAATGTGTGCGTATGAGGACGGGTGTGACGCACATGATATTGTTGAAATGCCGTGCGTATAAGGACTTTATGTATGGTCCAAAATGTTGGAAAGTGGTCAAGTGCAAATGTTGTTCTATGAAAATGTTAGGAAAGTTGGCATATGAAGACATTTTATATGAAATTATTGTGAAGTGATGCATATAATTATATGTTTGTGATGTTGGAAAGTGGCACCTGAATGTGCGCGGACGGATTTAAAAATGTTAAAAAAGTTGATGAAATCGACATATAATGTGACCATAATCGTGCGTGTGGGTATTGGTATTCAGAGACATATCGACTATATACTCGTATTGTATACATGAACGAATAACAGAAATGAGAAACCAGCAGCTAAATTCAAAACACAATTTAATTATATATACAATATTATACAGAGATGGTTAACAATATTTAAAGTAACTGGTGGTGGTACAAGAGTAATACGATGATTTAAAGTGTTACTTATCTGTATGCGAAAGTCCTGGTATAATCCTTGATCCGTCCAGGTTTTCAAATTAACAATAATCACAAATCCACAAGAAAATTGAATGTCCACAGATTATTTGTAAAGTTCCAGGCAATATGAATTAAATCCACACAAAGTGTTGTAATAAATCCACAGATAAAGTCACAATAGCTCTCTCCCAATAGAATTCTAATATTGCGCTGTACAATTCTTGATATGTCCCTCCTTACAGGTCTCATTACAGTTCTCATTAGCTTTGGACAGTTGGAGTATATATATATAGCTAAACCCTAATTCAAGAATATTGGAGAACCTTCTACTTCTAGAAATATCTAACTGAAAAACAGTAAACAAATAAACACACAGAACTTTCTGGAAATAGATCATTCTATGATCTCTACTTGTAATCAACATGTTTACAAACATATTTGTTTATACATGATAATATTCTAGAAAGTTCTATAACCTAAATCAATAATATGACCTTTATAGGATGTATTGATAATAAAGCTATAGGAGTTATATCCGTTATCTAAAAACAACATGTATTTAGTGTCATACATAACAGTATATAACAGGCAAATTGCATTGTCAGCAAAATTGTATATTTGTCCGTAGTTACATTTGTATATGTAAAACTATGGCCCAAAACAAGGGATTATTTTCCATGTCAATTACTCACACAGTATGTAGTTCGTAACTAAACCTACATATCTGTATATCCCACCATTTTAGAAGTCATTTCTTGAACTAACTCCATAAGACCGATACGTACAAATCGAAAAATCAACTGTAGTTAAGAACAAAGGCTATCCGCCAAACCACAGTCAAAACCATTGATTTGAACAAACTGGACAATGCTACAGAAAAAAATTGAAGTAAAAAATCATGTAAGTTACTTAGGGCAGCAATACTTAAGTTTTTTTTTTTTTGCCACTTTTTGTTTCGAGGCGAGAAGTCCGGGGCCCAGGGCTCATAGTGATT
>NW_027188202.1:0-34243 GCF_041381155.1 Argopecten irradians
TATTATACGAGTGATTTTGTTGTCGAGTAATTATACATGTATACCAGCTTGATTCAAGGGACGTAACTCGTGTTATCATGTTCATTATACATTTACCAATATACATTTGATCACAAGGAATAAACATGGGTCTACACGCATTTGTAGCTATGATTAAGGAAATAATCAGAAATTTAATTGATATGTATTATTTTTGTACTATTGAAATTATCTTAAGACGTTGATAAATTGAAGAGAAAAACATTTTAGCAATATTCGAACTCATATTCTCGTATAAGATACATGTACTTATTACTTAGCGACTAAATCACCGAGCTACCCCGGCTTATATTTAGATATATACAACTATTTGTTTTCGATAGATAGAAATAAATAACAACAAAACACAACTATTTTGCGTATTTTCGAGGTTAATGGGCACTTTTCGAGAAAAGTGTTTGGCTCTGAAAAGAGCCGTTGCTATAGGATTCAAGACTGCTTCGATTCTTGGTCACTCTTCATCATCGTCTTCGGATCCGGAAACAACGTCTACAATTTCGCCATACAGGTCTCTTCGTAATCCGGATATGTCTTCAGCTTTTTGGTGGGCATAGTCGTAGTACATGTTACGCAGGCCTTCTACAACCGACATTCTAAGTCTGTAGCTGTAGCGAAAGGTTCTCAGTCCGTCTCTCTTGGCACCGAGGTAACGGGACTGCAACTCGTCTAGCTTGTAATTCAGTTGTACGATCTGTTCACAGGCTCTTCGGAATCGACGTTCGCTATTCAGCAGAGTGAATCGTTGATCGAGTCGGGAGTTTCTTGCTTTCGTCTTCATGATTGTCTCAAGATTAAGTGATGACAGTAGATTGTCGTCGGGTATTTATACCCCTGACTTCAAGTGTCATAGGCCATAACGAGAAACTCGTGTACACATTGTCAGTACACATTCTGACGCGTGTCAGCGCATTTAGTATATTGAGTGAAAGGCACACCATTTACCGTTACGCGGTCACGGTCTGTGCGCTCGACTGCAGGCTTGACCAGACACTGGACAGTAGAAATAACTGCATGGTATACTAGTGATATATATATATAAGCCACATAACTTAGAATTGCCGAGAAAGATATTGTGACGCTCCATGGTAACGTTATTGATGACGTCATAGAACAATGGGATACAATCGCAACATCTCGTCGGCAGTCTTCGGAAGTTAACGGTTGTAACCGAACACTATAGGCAGTGAACTTCCGTTAATTACACGCGGCTAATTATGAAAATGTACGCCGGGCGAGACGGTTCGATTTACAACATACCGTCGCATGTATCGAAAAGCAGTATTTCATACTGGTCGGGCGCCTCTTATACGTGTATGTATCAAATCTAATTTATATCAACGGAATCGTGACAACGGGGTTGGGTTGGGGGGGGGGGGGGGGCTATTTCATTGTCATAAACAAAGGAGTATTTACGCACAAAAAGCTATTTCATTGTCATAAACAAAGGAGTATTTACGCACAAAAAGGTGAAGACGCGTCTTTAGTTATACCTCTGTATGTGGTATATTTAAGCATATTATACGAGTGATTTTGTTGTCGAGTAATTATACATGTATACCAGCTTGATTCAAGGGACGTAACTCGTGTTATCATGTTCATTATACATTTACCAATATACATTTGATCACAAGGAATAAACATGGGTCTACACGCATTTGTAGCTATGATTAAGGAAATAATCAGAAATTTAATTGATATGTATTATTTTGTACTATTGAAATTATCTTAAGACGTTGATAAATTGAAGAGAAAAACATTTTAGCAATATTCGAACTCATATTCTCGTATAAGATACATGTACTTATTACTTAGCGACTAAATCACCGGGCTACCCCCGGCTTATATTTAGATATATATAACTATTTGTTTTCGATAGATAGAAATAAATAACAACAAAACACAACTATTTTGCGTATTTTCGAGGTTAATGGGCACTTTTCGAGAAAAGTGTTTGGCTCTGAAAAGAGCCGTTGCTATAGGATTCAAGACTGCTTCGATTCTTGGTCACTCTTCATCATCGTCTTCGGATCCGGAAACAACGTCTACAATTTCGCCATACAGGTCTCTTCGTAATCCGGATATGTCTTCAGCTTTTTGGTGGGCATAGTCGTAGTACATGTTACGCAGGCCTTCTACAACCGACATTCTAAGTCTGTAGCTGTAGCGAAAGGTTCTCAGTCCGTCTCTCTTGGCACCGAGGTAACGGGACTGCAACTCGTCTAGCTTGTAATTCAGTTGTACGATCTGTTCACAGGCTCTTCGGAATCGACGTTCGCTATTCAGCAGAGTGAATCGTTGATCGAGTCGGGAGTTTCTTGCTTTCGTCTTCATGATTGTCTCAAGATTAAGTGATGACAGTAGATTGTCGTCGGGTATTTATACCCCTGACTTCAAGTGTCATAGGCCATAACGAGAAACTCGTGTACACATTGTCAGTACACATTCTGACGCGTGTCAGCGCATTTAGTATATTGAGTGAAAGGCACACCATTTACCGTTACGCGGTCACGGTCTGTGCGCTCGACTGCAGGCTTGACCAGACACTGGACAGTAGAAATAACTGCATGGTATACTAGTGATATATATATAAGCCACATAACTTAGAATTGCCGAGAAAGATATTGTGACGCTCCATGGTAACGTTATTGATGACGTCATAGAACAATGGGATACAATCGCAACATCTCGTCGGCAGTCTTCGGAAGTTAACGGTTGTAACCGAACACTATAGGCAGTGAACTTCCGTTAATTACACGCGGCTAATTATGAAAATGTACGCCGGGCGAGACGGTTCGATTTACAACATACCGTCGCATGTATCGAAAAGCAGTATTTCATACTGGTCGGGCGCCTCTTATACGTGTATGTATCAAATCTAATTTATATCAACGGAATCGTGACAACGGGGGTGGGTTGGGGGGGGGGGGCTATTTCATTGTCATAAACAAAGGAGTATTTACGCACAAAAAGCTATTTCATTGTCATAAACAAAGGAGTATTTACGCACAAAAAGGTGAAGACGCGTCTTTAGTTATACCTCTGTATGTGGTATATTTAAGCATATTATACGAGTGATTTTGTTGTCGAGTAATTATACATGTATACCAGCTTGATTCAAGGGACGTAACTCGTGTTATCATGTTCATTATACATTTACCAATATACATTTGATCACAAGGAATAAACATGGGTCTACACGCATTTGTAGCTATGATTAAGGAAATAATCAGAAATTTAATTGATATGTATTATTTTGTACTATTGAAATTATCTTAAGACGTTGATAAATTGAAGAGAAAAACATTTTAGCAATATTCGAACTCATATTCTCGTATAAGATACATGTACTTATTACTTAGCGACTAAATCACCGAGCTACCCCGGCTTATATTTAGATATATACAACTATTTGTTTTCGATAGATAGAAATAAATAACAACAAAACACAACTATTTTGCGTATTTTCGAGGTTAATGGGCACTTTTCGAGAAAAGTGTTTGGCTCTGAAAAGAGCCGTTGCTATAGGATTCAAGACTGCTTCGATTCTTGGTCACTCTTCATCATCGTCTTCGGATCCGGAAACAACGTCTACAATTTCGCCATACAGGTCTCTTCGTAATCCGGATATGTCTTCAGCTTTTTGGTGGGCATAGTCGTAGTACATGTTACGCAGGCCTTCTACAACCGACATTCTAAGTCTGTAGCTGTAGCGAAAGGTTCTCAGTCCGTCTCTCTTGGCACCGAGGTAACGGGACTGCAACTCGTCTAGCTTGTAATTCAGTTGTACGATCTGTTCACAGGCTCTTCGGAATCGACGTTCGCTATTCAGCAGAGTGAATCGTTGATCGAGTCGGGAGTTTCTTGCTTTCGTCTTCATGATTGTCTCAAGATTAAGTGATGACAGTAGATTGTCGTCGGGTATTTATACCCCTGACTTCAAGTGTCATAGGCCATAACGAGAAACTCGTGTACACATTGTCAGTACACATTCTGACGCGTGTCAGCGCATTTAGTATATTGAGTGAAAGGCACACCATTTACCGTTACGCGGTCACGGTCTGTGCGCTCGACTGCAGGCTTGACCAGACACTGGACAGTAGAAATAACTGCATGGTATACTAGTGATATATATATATAAGCCACATAACTTAGAATTGCCGAGAAAGATATTGTGACGCTCCATGGTAACGTTATTGATGACGTCATAGAACAATGGGATACAATCGCAACATCTCGTCGGCAGTCTTCGGAAGTTAACGGTTGTAACCGAACACTATAGGCAGTGAACTTCCGTTAATTACACGCGGCTAATTATGAAAATGTACGCCGGGCGAGACGGTTCGATTTACAACATACCGTCGCATGTATCGAAAAGCAGTATTTCATACTGGTCGGGCGCCTCTTATACGTGTATGTATCAAATCTAATTTATATCAACGGAATCGTGACAACGGGGGTGGGTTGGGGGGGGGGCTATTTCATTGTCATAAACAAAGGAGTATTTACGCACAAAAAGCTATTTCATTGTCATAAACAAAGGAGTATTTACGCACAAAAAGGTGAAGACGCGTCTTTAGTTATACCTCTGTATGTGGTATATTTAAGCATATTATACGAGTGATTTTGTTGTCGAGTAATTATACATGTATACCAGCTTGATTCAAGGGACGTAACTCGTGTTATCATGTTCATTATACATTTACCAATATACATTTGATCACAAGGAATAAACATGGGTCTACACGCATTTGTAGCTATGATTAAGGAAATAATCAGAAATTTAATTGATATGTATTATTTTGTACTATTGAAATTATCTTAAGACGTTGATAAATTGAAGAGAAAAACATTTTAGCAATATTCGAACTCATATTCTCGTATAAGATACATGTACTTATTACTTAGCGACTAAATCACCGAGCTACCCCGGCTTATATTTAGATATATACAACTATTTGTTTTCGATAGATAGAAATAAATAACAACAAAACACAACTATTTTGCGTATTTTCGAGGTTAATGGGCACTTTTCGAGAAAAGTGTTTGGCTCTGAAAAGAGCCGTTGCTATAGGATTCAAGACTGCTTCGATTCTTGGTCACTCTTCATCATCGTCTTCGGATCCGGAAACAACGTCTACAATTTCGCCATACAGGTCTCTTCGTAATCCGGATATGTCTTCAGCTTTTTGGTGGGCATAGTCGTAGTACATGTTACGCAGGCCTTCTACAACCGACATTCTAAGTCTGTAGCTGTAGCGAAAGGTTCTCAGTCCGTCTCTCTTGGCACCGAGGTAACGGGACTGCAACTCGTCTAGCTTGTAATTCAGTTGTACGATCTGTTCACAGGCTCTTCGGAATCGACGTTCGCTATTCAGCAGAGTGAATCGTTGATCGAGTCGGGAGTTTCTTGCTTTCGTCTTCATGATTGTCTCAAGATTAAGTGATGACAGTAGATTGTCGTCGGGTATTTATACCCCTGACTTCAAGTGTCATAGGCCATAACGAGAAACTCGTGTACACATTGTCAGTACACATTCTGACGCGTGTCAGCGCATTTAGTATATTGAGTGAAAGGCACACCATTTACCGTTACGCGGTCACGGTCTGTGCGCTCGACTGCAGGCTTGACCAGACACTGGACAGTAGAAATAACTGCATGGTATACTAGTGATATATATATAAGCCACATAACTTAGAATTGCCGAGAAAGATATTGTGACGCTCCATGGTAACGTTATTGATGACGTCATAGAACAATGGGATACAATCGCAACATCTCGTCGGCAGTCTTCGGAAGTTAACGGTTGTAACCGAACACTATAGGCAGTGAACTTCCGTTAATTACACGCGGCTAATTATGAAAATGTACGCCGGGCGAGACGGTTCGATTTACAACATACCGTCGCATGTATCGAAAAGCAGTATTTCATACTGGTCGGGCGCCTCTTATACGTGTATGTATCAAATCTAATTTATATCAACGGAATCGTGACAACGGGGGTGGGTTGGGGGGGGGGGGCTATTTCATTGTCATAAACAAAGGAGTATTTACGCACAAAAAGCTATTTCATTGTCATAAACAAAGGAGTATTTACGCACAAAAAGGTGAAGACGCGTCTTTAGTTATACCTCTGTATGTGGTATATTTAAGCATATTATACGAGTGATTTTGTTGTCGAGTAATTATACATGTATACCAGCTTGATTCAAGGGACGTAACTCGTGTTATCATGTTCATTATACATTTACCAATATACATTTGATCACAAGGAATAAACATGGGTCTACACGCATTTGTAGCTATGATTAAGGAAATAATCAGAAATTTAATTGATATGTATTATTTTGTACTATTGAAATTATCTTAAGACGTTGATAAATTGAAGAGAAAAACATTTTAGCAATATTCGAACTCATATTCTCGTATAAGATACATGTACTTATTACTTAGCGACTAAATCACCGAGCTACCCCGGCTTATATTTAGATATATACAACTATTTGTTTTCGATAGATAGAAATAAATAACAACAAAACACAACTATTTTGCGTATTTTCGAGGTTAATGGGCACTTTTCGAGAAAAGTGTTTGGCTCTGAAAAGAGCCGTTGCTATAGGATTCAAGACTGCTTCGATTCTTGGTCACTCTTCATCATCGTCTTCGGATCCGGAAACAACGTCTACAATTTCGCCATACAGGTCTCTTCGTAATCCGGATATGTCTTCAGCTTTTTGGTGGGCATAGTCGTAGTACATGTTACGCAGGCCTTCTACAACCGACATTCTAAGTCTGTAGCTGTAGCGAAAGGTTCTCAGTCCGTCTCTCTTGGCACCGAGGTAACGGGACTGCAACTCGTCTAGCTTGTAATTCAGTTGTACGATCTGTTCACAGGCTCTTCGGAATCGACGTTCGCTATTCAGCAGAGTGAATCGTTGATCGAGTCGGGAGTTTCTTGCTTTCGTCTTCATGATTGTCTCAAGATTAAGTGATGACAGTAGATTGTCGTCGGGTATTTATACCCCTGACTTCAAGTGTCATAGGCCATAACGAGAAACTCGTGTACACATTGTCAGTACACATTCTGACGCGTGTCAGCGCATTTAGTATATTGAGTGAAAGGCACACCATTTACCGTTACGCGGTCACGGTCTGTGCGCTCGACTGCAGGCTTGACCAGACACTGGACAGTAGAAATAACTGCATGGTATACTAGTGTGAACATATATATAAGCCACATAACTTAGAATTGCCGAGAAAGATATTGTGACGCTCCATGGTAACGTTATTGATGACGTCATAGAACAATGGGATACAATCGCAACATCTCGTCGGCAGTCTTCGGAAGTTAACGGTTGTAACCGAACACTATAGGCAGTGAACTTCCGTTAATTACACGCGGCTAATTATGAAAATGTACGCCGGGCGAGACGGTTCGATTTACAACATACCGTCGCATGTATCGAAAAGCAGTATTTCATACTGGTCGGGCGCCTCTTATACGTGTATGTATCAAATCTAATTTATATCAACGGAATCGTGACAACGGGGGTGGGGTGGGGGGGGGGGGGGGGCTATTTCATTGTCATAAACAAAGGAGTATTTACGCACAAAAAGCTATTTCATTGTCATAAACAAAGGAGTATTTACGCACAAAAAGGTGAAGACGCGTCTTTAGTTATACCTCTGTATGTGGTATATTTAAGCATATTATACGAGTGATTTTGTTGTCGAGTAATTATACATGTATACCAGCTTGATTCAAGGGACGTAACTCGTGTTATCATGTTCATTATACATTTACCAATATACATTTGATCACAAGGAATAAACATGGGTCTACACGCATTTGTAGCTATGATTAAGGAAATAATCAGAAATTTAATTGATATGTATTATTTTGTACTATTGAAATTATCTTAAGACGTTGATAAATTGAAGAGAAAAACATTTTAGCAATATTCGAACTCATATTCTCGTATAAGATACATGTACTTATTACTTAGCGACTAAATCACCGAGCTACCCCGGCTTATATTTAGATATATACAACTATTTGTTTTCGATAGATAGAAATAAATAACAACAAAACACAACTATTTTGCGTATTTTCGAGGTTAATGGGCACTTTTCGAGAAAAGTGTTTGGCTCTGAAAAGAGCCGTTGCTATAGGATTCAAGACTGCTTCGATTCTTGGTCACTCTTCATCATCGTCTTCGGATCCGGAAACAACGTCTACAATTTCGCCATACAGGTCTCTTCGTAATCCGGATATGTCTTCAGCTTTTTGGTGGGCATAGTCGTAGTACATGTTACGCAGGCCTTCTACAACCGACATTCTAAGTCTGTAGCTGTAGCGAAAGGTTCTCAGTCCGTCTCTCTTGGCACCGAGGTAACGGGACTGCAACTCGTCTAGCTTGTAATTCAGTTGTACGATCTGTTCACAGGCTCTTCGGAATCGACGTTCGCTATTCAGCAGAGTGAATCGTTGATCGAGTCGGGAGTTTCTTGCTTTCGTCTTCATGATTGTCTCAAGATTAAGTGATGACAGTAGATTGTCGTCGGGTATTTATACCCCTGACTTCAAGTGTCATAGGCCATAACGAGAAACTCGTGTACACATTGTCAGTACACATTCTGACGCGTGTCAGCGCATTTAGTATATTGAGTGAAAGGCACACCATTTACCGTTACGCGGTCACGGTCTGTGCGCTCGACTGCAGGCTTGACCAGACACTGGACAGTAGAAATAACTGCATGGTATACTAGTGATATATATATAAGCCACATAACTTAGAATTGCCGAGAAAGATATTGTGACGCTCCATGGTAACGTTATTGATGACGTCATAGAACAATGGGATACAATCGCAACATCTCGTCGGCAGTCTTCGGAAGTTAACGGTTGTAACCGAACACTATAGGCAGTGAACTTCCGTTAATTACACGCGGCTAATTATGAAAATGTACGCCGGGCGAGACGGTTCGATTTACAACATACCGTCGCATGTATCGAAAAGCAGTATTTCATACTGGTCGGGCGCCTCTTATACGTGTATGTATCAAATCTAATTTATATCAACGGAATCGTGACAACGGGGGTGGGTTGGGGGGGGGGGGGGGGCTATTTCATTGTCATAAACAAAGGAGTATTTACGCACAAAAAGCTATTTCATTGTCATAAACAAAGGAGTATTTACGCACAAAAAGGTGAAGACGCGTCTTTAGTTATACCTCTGCATGTGGTATATTTAAGCATATTATACGAGTGATTTTTTTGTCGAGTAATTATACATGTATACCAGCTTGATTCAAGGGACGTAACTCGTGTTATCATGTTCATTATACATTTACCAATATACATTTGATCACAAGGAATAAACATGGGTCTACACGCATTTGTAGCTATGATTAAGGAAATAATCAGAAATTTAATTGATATGTATTATTTTGTACTATTGAAATTATCTTAAGACGTTGATAAATTGGGAGAGAAAAACATTTTAGCAATATTCGAACTCATATTCTCGTATAAGATACATGTACTTATTACTTAGCGACTAAATCACCGAGCTACCCCGGCTTATATTTAGATATATACAACTATTTGTTTTCGATAGATAGAAATAAATAACAACAAAACACAACTATTTTGCGTATTTTCGAGGTTAATGGGCACTTTTCGAGAAAAGTGTTTGGCTCTGAAAAGAGCCGTTGCTATAGGATTCAAGACTGCTTCGATTCTTGGTCACTCTTCATCATCGTCTTCGGATCCGGAAACAACGTCTACAATTTCGCCATACAGGTCTCTTCGTAATCCGGATATGTCTTCAGCTTTTTGGTGGGCATAGTCGTAGTACATGTTACGCAGGCCTTCTACAACCGACATTCTAAGTCTGTAGCTGTAGCGAAAGGTTCTCAGTCCGTCTCTCTTGGCACCGAGGTAACGGGACTGCAACTCGTCTAGCTTGTAATTCAGTTGTACGATCTGTTCACAGGCTCTTCGGAATCGACGTTCGCTATTCAGCAGAGTGAATCGTTGATCGAGTCGGGAGTTTCTTGCTTTCGTCTTCATGATTGTCTCAAGATTAAGTGATGACAGTAGATTGTCGTCGGGTATTTATACCCCTGACTTCAAGTGTCATAGGCCATAACGAGAAACTCGTGTACACATTGTCAGTACACATTCTGACGCGTGTCAGCGCATTTAGTATATTGAGTGAAAGGCACACCATTTACCGTTACGCGGTCACGGTCTGTGCGCTCGACTGCAGGCTTGACCAGACACTGGACAGTAGAAATAACTGCATGGTATACTAGTGATATATATATAAGCCACATAACTTAGAATTGCCGAGAAAGATATTGTGACGCTCCATGGTAACGTTATTGATGACGTCATAGAACAATGGGATACAATCGCAACATCTCGTCGGCAGTCTTCGGAAGTTAACGGTTGTAACCGAACACTATAGGCAGTGAACTTCCGTTAATTACACGCGGCTAATTATGAAAATGTACGCCGGGCGAGACGGTTCGATTTACAACATACCGTCGCATGTATCGAAAAGCAGTATTTCATACTGGTCGGGCGCCTCTTATACGTGTATGTATCAAATCTAATTTATATCAACGGAATCGTGACAACGGGGGTGGGGGGGGGGGGGGGGGGGCTATTTCATTGTCATAAACAAAGGAGTATTTACGCACAAAAAGCTATTTCATTGTCATAAACAAAGGAGTATTTACGCACAAAAAGGTGAAGACGCGTCTTTAGTTATACCTCTGTATGTGGTATATTTAAGCATATTATACGAGTGATTTTGTTGTCGAGTAATTATACATGTATACCAGCTTGATTCAAGGGACGTAACTCGTGTTATCATGTTCATTATACATTTACCAATATACATTTGATCACAAGGAATAAACATGGGTCTACACGCATTTGTAGCTATGATTAAGGAAATAATCAGAAATTTAATTGATATGTATTATTTTGTACTATTGAAATTATCTTAAGACGTTGATAAATTGAAGAGAAAAACATTTTAGCAATATTCGAACTCATATTCTCGTATAAGATACACGTACTTATTACTTAGCGACTAAATCACCGAGCTACCCCGGCTTATATTTAGATATATACAACTATTTGTTTTTTCGATAGATAGAAATAAATAACAACAAAACACAACTATTTTGCGTATTTTCGAGGTTAATGGGCACTTTTCGAGAAAAGTGTTTGGCTCTGAAAAGAGCCGTTGCTATAGGATTCAAGACTGCTTCGATTCTTGGTCACTCTTCATCATCGTCTTCGGATCCGGAAACAACGTCTACAATTTCGCCATACAGGTCTCTTCGTAATCCGGATATGTCTTCAGCTTTTTGGTGGGCATAGTCGTAGTACATGTTACGCAGGCCTTCTACAACCGACATTCTAAGTCTGTAGCTGTAGCGAAAGGTTCTCAGTCCGTCTCTCTTGGCACCGAGGTAACGGGACTGCAACTCGTCTAGCTTGTAATTCAGTTGTACGATCTGTTCACAGGCTCTTCGGAATCGACGTTCGCTATTCAGCAGAGTGAATCGTTGATCGAGTCGGGAGTTTCTTGCTTTCGTCTTCATGATTGTCTCAAGATTAAGTGATGACAGTAGATTGTCGTCGGGTATTTATACCCCTGACTTCAAGTGTCATAGGCCATAACGAGAAACTCGTGTACACATTGTCAGTACACATTCTGACGCGTGTCAGCGCATTTAGTATATTGAGTGAAAGGCACACCATTTACCGTTACGCGGTCACGGTCTGTGCGCTCGACTGCAGGCTTGACCAGACACTGGACAGTAGAAATAACTGCATGGTATACTAGTGATATATATATAAGCCACATAACTTAGAATTGCCGAGAAAGATATTGTGACGCTCCATGGTAACGTTATTGATGACGTCATAGAACAATGGGATACAATCGCAACATCTCGTCGGCAGTCTTCGGAAGTTAACGGTTGTAACCGAACACTATAGGCAGTGAACTTCCGTTAATTACACGCGGCTAATTATGAAAATGTACGCCGGGCGAGACGGTTCGATTTACAACATACCGTCGCATGTATCGAAAAGCAGTATTTCATACTGGTCGGGCGCCTCTTATACGTGTATGTATCAAATCTAATTTATATCAACGGAATCGTGACAACGGGGTGGGTTGGGGGGGGGGGCTATTTCATTGTCATAAACAAAGGAGTATTTACGCACAAAAAGCTATTTCATTGTCATAAACAAAGGAGTATTTACGCACAAAAAGGTGAAGACGCGTCTTTAGTTATACCTCTGTATGTGGTATATTTAAGCATATTATACGAGTGATTTTGTTGTCGAGTAATTATACATGTATACCAGCTTGATTCAAGGGACGTAACTCGTGTTATCATGTTCATTATACATTTACCAATATACATTTGATCACAAGGAATAAACATGGGTCTACACGCATTTGTAGCTATGATTAAGGAAATAATCAGAAATTTAATTGATATGTATTATTTTGTACTATTGAAATTATCTTAAGACGTTGATAAATTGAAGAGAAAAACATTTTAGCAATATTCGAACTCATATTCTCGTATAAGATACATGTACTTATTACTTAGCGACTAAATCACCGAGCTACCCCGGCTTATATTTAGATATATACAACTATTTGTTTTCGATAGATAGAAATAAATAACAACAAAACACAACTATTTTGCGTATTTTCGAGGTTAATGGGCACTTTTCGAGAAAAGTGTTTGGCTCTGAAAAGAGCCGTTGCTATAGGATTCAAGACTGCTTCGATTCTTGGTCACTCTTCATCATCGTCTTCGGATCCGGAAACAACGTCTACAATTTCGCCATACAGGTCTCTTCGTAATCCGGATATGTCTTCAGCTTTTTGGTGGGCATAGTCGTAGTACATGTTACGCAGGCCTTCTACAACCGACATTCTAAGTCTGTAGCTGTAGCGAAAGGTTCTCAGTCCGTCTCTCTTGGCACCGAGGTAACGGGACTGCAACTCGTCTAGCTTGTAATTCAGTTGTACGATCTGTTCACAGGCTCTTCGGAATCGACGTTCGCTATTCAGCAGAGTGAATCGTTGATCGAGTCGGGAGTTTCTTGCTTTCGTCTTCATGATTGTCTCAAGATTAAGTGATGACAGTAGATTGTCGTCGGGTATTTATACCCCTGACTTCAAGTGTCATAGGCCATAACGAGAAACTCGTGTACACATTGTCAGTACACATTCTGACGCGTGTCAGCGCATTTAGTATATTGAGTGAAAGGCACACCATTTACCGTTACGCGGTCACGGTCTGTGCGCTCGACTGCAGGCTTGACCAGACACTGGACAGTAGAAATAACTGCATGGTATACTAGTGATATATATATAAGCCACATAACTTAGAATTGCCGAGAAAGATATTGTGACGCTCCATGGTAACGTTATTGATGACGTCATAGAACAATGGGATACAATCGCAACATCTCGTCGGCAGTCTTCGGAAGTTAACGGTTGTAACCGAACACTATAGGCAGTGAACTTCCGTTAATTACACGCGGCTAATTATGAAAATGTACGCCGGGCGAGACGGTTCGATTTACAACATACCGTCGCATGTATCGAAAAGCAGTATTTCATACTGGTCGGGCGCCTCTTATACGTGTATGTATCAAATCTAATTTATATCAACGGAATCGTGACAACGGGGGTGGGGGGGGGGGGGGGGGGGGGGGCTATTTCATTGTCATAAACAAAGGAGTATTTACGCACAAAAAGCTATTTCATTGTCATAAAACAAAGGAGTATTTACGCACAAAAAGGTGAAGACGCGTCTTTAGTTATACCTCTGTATGTGGTATATTTAAGCATATTATACGAGTGATTTTGTTGTCGAGTAATTATACATGTATACCAGCTTGATTCAAGGGACGTAACTCGTGTTATCATGTTCATTATACATTTACCAATATACATTTGATCACAAGGAATAAACATGGGTCTACACGCATTTGTAGCTATGATTAAGGAAATAATCAGAAATTTAATTGATATGTATTATTTTGTACTATTGAAATTATCTTAAGACGTTGATAAAATTGAAGAGAAAAACATTTTAGCAATATTCGAACTCATATTCTCGTATAAGATACATGTACTTATTACTTAGCGACTAAATCACCGAGCTACCCCGGCTTATATTTAGATATATACAACTATTTGTTTTCGATAGATAGAAATAAATAACAACAAAACACAACTATTTTGCGTATTTTCGAGGTTAATGGGCACTTTTCGAGAAAAGTGTTTGGCTCTGAAAAGAGCCGTTGCTATAGGATTCAAGACTGCTTCGATTCTTGGTCACTCTTCATCATCGTCTTCGGATCCGGAAACAACGTCTACAATTTCGCCATACAGGTCTCTTCGTAATCCGGATATGTCTTCAGCTTTTTGGTGGGCATAGTCGTAGTACATGTTACGCAGGCCTTCTACAACCGACATTCTAAGTCTGTAGCTGTAGCGAAAGGTTCTCAGTCCGTCTCTCTTGGCACCGAGGTAACGGGACTGCAACTCGTCTAGCTTGTAATTCAGTTGTACGATCTGTTCACAGGCTCTTCGGAATCGACGTTCGCTATTCAGCAGAGTGAATCGTTGATCGAGTCGGGAGTTTCTTGCTTTCGTCTTCATGATTGTCTCAAGATTAAGTGATGACAGTAGATTGTCGTCGGGTATTTATACCCCTGACTTCAAGTGTCATAGGCCATAACGAGAAACTCGTGTACACATTGTCAGTACACATTCTGACGCGTGTCAGCGCATTTAGTATATTGAGTGAAAGGCACACCATTTACCGTTACGCGGTCACGGTCTGTGCGCTCGACTGCAGGCTTGACCAGACACTGGACAGTAGAAATAACTGCATGGTATACTAGTGATATATATATAAGCCACATAACTTAGAATTGCCGAGAAAGATATTGTGACGCTCCATGGTAACGTTATTGATGACGTCATAGAACAATGGGATACAATCGCAACATCTCGTCGGCAGTCTTCGGAAGTTAACGGTTGTAACCGAACACTATAGGCAGTGAACTTCCGTTAATTACACGCGGCTAATTATGAAAATGTACGCCGGGCGAGACGGTTCGATTTACAACATACCGTCGCATGTATCGAAAAGCAGTATTTCATACTGGTCGGGCGCCTCTTATACGTGTATGTATCAAATCTAATTTATATCAACGGAATCGTGACAACGGGGGTGGGTTGGGGGGGGGGGGGGCTATTTCATTGTCATAAACAAAGGAGTATTTACGCACAAAAAGCTATTTCATTGTCATAAACAAAGGAGTATTTACGCACAAAAAGGTGAAGACGCGTCTTTAGTTATACCTCTGTATGTGGTATATTTAAGCATATTATACGAGTGATTTTGTTGTCGAGTAATTATACATGTATACCAGCTTGATTCAAGGGACGTAACTCGTGTTATCATGTTCATTATACATTTACCAATATACATTTGATCACAAGGAATAAACATGGGTCTACACGCATTTGTAGCTATGATTAAGGAAATAATCAGAAATTTAATTGATATGTATTATTTTGTACTATTGAAATTATCTTAAGACGTTGATAAATTGAAGAGAAAAACATTTTAGCAATATTCGAACTCATATTCTCGTATAAGATACATGTACTTATTACTTAGCGACTAAATCACCGAGCTACCCCGGCTTATATTTTAGATATATACAACTATTTGTTTTCGATAGATAGAAATAAATAACAACAAAACACAACTATTTTGCGTATTTTCGAGGTTAATGGGCACTTTTCGAGAAAAGTGTTTGGCTCTGAAAAGAGCCGTTGCTATAGGATTCAAAGACTCGGATTCAACTCTTCATCACTTCGGATGCAATTTCGAGGTCTCTTCGTTCTCAGCTTTTTGGTGGGGTAGTCGTAGTAGTACAATTGTTAAGTCAGGTCATCCGAAAAAAAATTCTAAACTCTCATTGGCCACTTTGGTCATTTCATCGTCTTGCGACATAACCGAGATTTAACAGTTAAAATGTCGACTTGTCGCGTTTTCGAACCGCGACAAGTCGACAACACGACAAGACGAAAAGTCGACAACACGACAAGTCGACATTTCAAACACGCTAATTAGCGCGTACAGAATCTCGTGTTGTCGCGGTAAAATGTCGACTTGGTCGTGTTGTCGAGTGTGTCGACTTGTCGTGTTGTCGCCTTGTCGTGTTGTTCGACTTGTCGTAGTGTTGTCGAGTTGTCGACTTGTCGCCCTTCCTGTTACACATGCGAAAATCATATGAAATAACACACTATCTTTGAATTTAGAAAGCTGAAGTCAGTGTGCTTGTGAATATTTGGTGTGTTTGTAATGATATTCGATGTTCAAAATTGTTTTAAAAAATTATATTTTTTCCCCATTGTTAACTCTTTTTGAAATGTTATTATACTTAACGGAAATCATAATATTAAATTAATTGAATATTAACAAAACAAAGGATATTGTCAGAACACAGAACAAAAATGTTTGTACAATGAACAGTAACATGAGAGGACAAATGTACATGTATATTAACTTAATATTGTAAAAATCTCCTTTACAAAATATTGTGTTATTACTCGGTTAAAAACTTATTATTCAATGTGAAGAAATTGAAGAGAACACGGATGATAAGACGAAATATTATCTATTATTACTAATTACTGTAATATGTTATGTGTGCAGTACATCAAACAATAACCTTAAATTTAAGATCTAATAAAGAATTTGATTTAAAACGATAAGAAAAAATCATTAAAACTTTCATTTAGTCCAAAAGCGTTATAGAACAGATAAGGTGTTGTGCCCCAATGCTTTCTAGTAAAATTAGTTCATCTATTTTTGATCATCTGCATGCAATCACAACGTATATAATGTTAATATTCTTATTTATTAAATTTGTTTATTATTATAATACAGCAAGATTTAACCCTCGAAATGGTTTGATTGTGCATTTTGACTACAGTAAATTCATACAATAGTAATCAAATGCTGTAGCATTAGATACTTCCAGTAGACATTTAATATTAATGGAACTCTTGCAAAAGAAAAGTACACAATTAGTTTTTCTGGGTCTAGAAATTCCTAATACAATAAAACATGTAGTGTTCATTTTACGAAATGAATATCGTCATAATTTATAATAATAATTCTTTCTCAAAGCGATCAATTTGTGGTTAAGAGAGGCTTGGCTTATTATGATACATCCAAGTATAATTGACCTGTGTTAATATGGTCCGAGTGCAAAGTCAAATAAAAGCAACTCAAGTTACATTACGCAAACATTGAGTTCTTCAGGGTGGTGTCCTATGGTCGATTGTTTTGTTCTTGTAAGTAACATGCACATTAGAGAATGCTTTTGATACTTGCCCAAAGTAAAATATATACTAGTATAAAAAATAAATAAGGACCTCAGTTTCGGTTCATATGGTGTTTATACCGCCCTGGTATAATTTAAAAATAATGACCTCGGGCTTCGGTCTGGGTTATTATTTTATTCTACCAGGGCGGGACAACAACATATATACATCCTTATGCATGTATATCTGCAGTGCTTTTTTGTCTATATATTCGGTAATTCCTGTGTGTTATATTTGATACATTTACCATTATGCTCCGTCGTTATATCGAGATATTCGATGCCTTTTTCCTTTATATTATGTAGCTAAAATTAAACTTTATATTCGGTAACAAATTTCTTTAAATTCTGTACACCACTTCTTTATATGATTGTGCAGCCTTCTTTATATAATGTGCAAACATTTATGTAATGAAGATCAAATCACGGCTTATAATATTTGCATAATTTTTCGGCTGATTTCGTCTTAGTGACAGCACTTTGAATAGTTGTGTAGTAGGATTTTGAAAGGAAATTATTGCTCTTACCAACGGTAGTAACCGTTTTTGTGAAGATTTACTATAAATATGATTTTAACCGCTAAAACTTCATATAGGTGGACTACGTTTTGTTTTGTCTCGGGATCTATCCATCCCTTCTCACAATATATATATCACCATGTAGATTACGATTTTACCGATTTTTGTATTTAAACTCATAAAACGTCCAAAATAGTCTATGCATGACACTCTGGTGGGTCCAAATCATTGGGTCGCCATCTACATGTAGACAATTAATCCTGTGTCTATATTGGATCACCAATATAAGAAGAAAAAAATTGATTTTTTGTTTTTAATTTTAGATGTGCTACTATTTTGTTAATTCATATCACGAAAATAAAAAAACAATTAAGAAGCAAACGCTAATTGAATTCTTTCGTTTCGGAAAGGTAGTTGGTCTTAAAAGCTGTATATATGTGCCGTAATTTTCATACTCACGTAATCCAAGAGCTTTTGGATATTTTATTCACCATCAACCTTTCGAAAATTACATTTACAAGTATGAATAAGAATGAAAATGATTTTGATCTGGTCAGTACATATGCTGGTCAGGCGTTATAAAGACCAAGATGTGGTCTACAATTTTCATTTAACTGTTTTATTATAAAAGAAATTATAAAGTGATTACTGCAGGTAGCATTTATCTTAACATACATAAGACATAAATTCTGAGCTTGTAAATAATGTTTACAAGGCATCGTACATGGTTTTCTGACCATTTGAATGATTATCACACCTTAAAAGAACCTGATGGTTTTTCAATAGTTTCTTGAAGAAAAAAAATGCAATGCTAGTTACGACAACATATAACTTAATTAATCAACACATAAAAGTTTTCCCCTCCCCCCCCCCCCCCCCCCCCCCCCCCCCCCCCCCCCCCCCCCCCCCCCCCCCCTCCGGGTCGGGGTAATTAATAAAACAAAATGTTCCCAGCCGTCAATACATTCATACTATGATATAGGTATATGTATATAATATCTCGAATAGCGTATATTGAACATTTGATTCCTAGGCGTTGGCAACATTATAAGATTTTTCAAATATGTAGATCTTGTTACCCTGTTGAGATCAGCCGCTTGATTTTTTACACTTCAACTTATCCTAAACATGTTCCCTAACAGGCTTAGTTGAATTCGGGACCAGTTGAGAAGGTGATCGTAATTGTTATATTTAATGGTGATAGACGACAAATAAAAGTGAGTGTTGTCGATTAGGTCAACACCTGCCTGTGTGACCACCTTTATCCTTTAATAGTTCGAAGGCCTGTTAAGTGCTGAACGTCCGTTTAGTTTGCCGAGAAACGTCCGTTAGTACGAACGACTCAGTTAGTCCTAAGGCCATAAGTACGGAAAGTCTGGATAGTCCTGTGATAAGCGATATTAAATGTACAGACTTAATTACAAGACTCAGTTAGCTGTAAACTTTGCTAAGATATGTGTATACTCTAGATTTGACATCATCACTCTTATGTGATACCCACGGATGATTGCACTGCACTACGCTACAATTATCACAAATGTATCGTAGGGTCACCGACAAAAAAACGAAAATGAAATTCGTGTGAAAAAAACTTAATCTTGCAATATCACTGTACGTTAAAACGTATCGATATGAAAGAGTGTATATTTACGCACTGCAATCCTGGTTATTAGTTTCCATAATTACCATTATGCGAACCATGATTTTCATCATTGAAAAAGGAGAGAGAATAAACAAGTAAAAGGAAGCAGGAAACACAAAAATCTAAGTCGTGAAATACATATTTCAAACATGTAGGCAGGTTAGAATTGGTGATATATATCATCATCCATTCATGCAGCCATGTTATCCCTAATGCAATCAAATTGCAGTACACATAAGCTTTACATTGAGGTCGTTATGTTTGTAAGAGATAATTCGATAAAATGTATATTTATGTGACATCTTTATAAAATGTAAGATATTTTCTATCTCTTTATGATTTTTTTTGACTTTATAATTATGATTTATTTGTTATCATGCATATGCTCATTGAAGAAATCACAACTTGCCGTCCATAGAAGTTTGCAGTTAAATAATTTTAAAGAATTCCCGAAAAAATGTATTTATCACAATTTATTGAAAACATGTCAAACTGATAAATTTACATGAATAAAAACAACTACATAATTGCAATATTTTCTAATTTTCGGATTAACGGGCTTCGAACTATTAGGCGCCTTATAGCGGTTCGAACGTGACCTTAAAATTAACAGATGACGATTACTGCTTACTAATCATGAGACCATTATTACACACGATTATCAGCATAATAAACAAATCTATTGAAATTCATAGTTCAGAGAAAAAAATACTTTGACAAAACTCTTGGTAAATGAAATTGTTTTAACAAATATCTTCATCTAGCTACAGCCACATGCACACAATTATTTTCATAAGCAATCCAATATGGCGACGAGTGTTATCCATATTGTTTGCAGCATGTGTAACAGGAAGGCGACAAGTCGACAACTCGACAAACACGACATGTCGACAACAACGACAACTCGACACTCGACAACCACGACAAGTCGACATTTTACCGCGACAACACGAGATTCTGTACGCGCTAATTAGCGTGTTTGAAATGTCGACTTTGTCGTGTGGTGGTCGACTTGTCGTCTTGTCGTGTTGTCGACTTGTCGCGGTCGAAAACGCGACAAGTCGACATTTTAACTGTTAAATCTCGGGTTGTCGCAGTTTGAGACCGCGACAACTCGACAAGGCGACACAACAACACGAACTAAGGGCGGACAAACACGACAACACGAGATGGCCGTAATCAGCCACCATATGGACACCGAGTGTAACGGGACTGCAACTCGTCTAGCTTGTAATTTCAGTTGTACGATCGTGTTCACAGGTTCTTCGGAATCGACGTTCTATGGTGGCTGATTACGGCCATCTCGTGTTGTTGTGTTGTCGCCTTGTCGTGTTGTCGCCTTGGTCGAGTTGTCGCGGTCTCAAACTGCGACAACACGAGATTTAACAGTTTAAAATGTCGACTTGTCGCGTTGTCCCGAACCGCGATTTGTCGACAACACGACAAGGCGACAAAGTACGACAACACGACAACACGACATTTTGTACACGCTAATTTAGCGCGTACCAGAATCTCGTGTTGTCGCGGTAAAATGTCGACTTGTCGCGTTGTCGACTTGTCGTGTTGTCGAGTTGTCGTGTTGTCGGCGAGTGTGTTGTCGACTTGGTCGTGTTGTCGAGTTGTCGTGTTGTCGACTTGTCGCCTTGTCGTGTTGTCGAGTTGTCGTGTTGTTGCCTTCCTGTTACACATGCGCAAACCATGTAGAATAAACGCCATATTGGATTGATGAACAAAATAAGTAAGTGTTTACGTATGTATTCTAATAGCTACGCATAGTATCTATCTCTTCACAATGAGTTGTCAAAGTTTATGTTTGTAAATTGTGAATTACAATAACTGGTTTATATCCTTATAATTGTAAAAATATTGAACAGAAATGGAACAATATCAGTGTCATAAATCAACACTTTTGCAACGTTTTCAGCGGATGCGGATGCCATTTACTCACGTTTGACAGGCCCCATAACGCAGGCAATGCAGACGTTATGCTTATCCGCTATATATAGCTGACGACCGTTTTTCAATTTAAGATTTAAGAAATGCTCAAAGTTAAGCATGTAACAGGTATTTAGCTAAAATGTATTTTACTGAAAGGTCGAGATGATTTTATAATACATGTATATTGTTGAGTGTTCTGGCATATCCTAAGACTTATATCGTTAAGTCCCAATAGTCCGAAGATCCGATAATCCAAAAAATATATAATGTAACTTGATTTTACATGCGAACAGTACACGAAACGAGACAAACGACTGCGGTATAATTGCTAAGATGTTCACGGTGTGTGGACCATATATTTGATACGGAATATGATATTTAAAACGTAATGTAACGGCTTTTTAAAATTGAATAAAAAGGGCATAATCTTGAAGAAGACGTAAAACGTATCTGCTCACAGGGTGGAAGAAGACATGACACAGTATTACAAACATGTATATGAAGAGAGAAAAATGTCGATAGAACCAAACGCCTGTGATCTGATATTAATAAATATATGAACACTACAATCATGTTTAACATTTTCCCAGAGTGTGTTATCATTATGCTAACCATTTTCATCATTGAGGGGAAAAATACACAAGTCAAAGAAATAGGGAAAGGAGACACAGAATCACAGGACACCTCTGAACAGTAGCATTATCGCACGTATACATGTCTATATATGTGTGTGTGTAAGCGTTCATTATATAGAGTCAAAAGCCTGTGATTAAGCCCACATTTGTGCATTATAATCAAATACATCGAGGGAACTTTATTTTAAACAAACATTCTATACATCTTTGATTCAACAGACTGTGATTAGACTTGATTTTTAACGTATTCGCTAAGGTCACTTTATAAATCAATCAAAACTCACACCTTTTTACAATTATTATAGTCATAATTTAAACGAAGAGGAAGTTTAAAAACTAAATCAAGACAGAAATGGCTAAAAATGCAAACTCGCAACTCAAATTGTCGGAAGTCTAGTATATACAAAATGTATATAGTTAGTATTGTCATTATGATATTGTTTAATAATAAGAATACAATCCAATAGAAAAATGTTTATACTTAACCTTAGAAGTAGTTTTACTTAAAACTTAAGTAGTCTTACTTAACTTAGGTAGTTTAAGATATGTTTTTAAGCTGTGTACGTACAAGGTATTACTTGTGCAGCTACGTACATGCACGTGGCATGTACAAGTTATCACAGGTGTTTGACGTTCTGTCAATAATATATAATATAAGTATATAAAAAATATCCCTATATACTATATAAAATTATAGTATAAAGGATTATTTTTATATATATTTATACTATATATTATTGACAGAAAGCGAAATATAGACTCCCGTATACACAGGGACTAGTAACGTAGAATTTATGGACTCTGCTACATGTATTTTGATCTAGAACCCTAAAACGTCTAAAATGGTCTTGTTGCACCCTGGTGGGTCCATTATGATATAAACTGTGACTAATTCGCAGATCCATTTGGATAACCAGACAGACAGCAGTAAGGAAATCTAAATTTTTAAATCTTTAAAATTCTTCTTTTGCTGGTGTGAACACAGAAGTCTGATTTAGCTTATATCTTTTACATTTTAGACTCACCAGAGTGTCCACAGACCAATATTAGGTATAAGGTCTAAATCAAAATGTCATTTAAATTCATATTCTACATTAATGAGTAATATACCATATAAAAATAAATAAAATGAATACCCCCTTCCCTTTCCGGAAGTTTTGTATTCAAATGTGGTGTGTGGTCTGTAAAGTTATAACCTTTAGCTTGTTTTACTACCAGAATATAAACAGTATTCTATGTTGAATGAATGAGTTTTTTTAAAATATATTTTGTGATATATTAACACAGGATGGACGACATTTTAGATGATTTGGGTTTATCCCACCTCTCTGAAGTATGCAGAGAAAACACTGTAAGTATTGTTTTTTTCTTCCTAATGGCTGAGCCAAGTAGTGGTTTTATTACCACTGTTTGATTACCACAGGAATCTGAGAATGAGTTACAGATTATATAATGATGGACTGGTGAGTCCACGATTATATAACTTGTAACTAATTCCCAGATCCATGTGCTCGATTCGTCAAGAGCGGACGCTCGCCGCTACCCGGCGAGGCGGCTAAGTCACTCGATTCGAAGAAAAAGAGCACCGGTGCCGCGAAGGTTTATTCTTGAAGTTTTACTCTTTCGAAAACATCACTTTAAAAGTTCTAATGAATCGTTTTTGCGGGTGACTTTTCGTCAAACACGTGTTATTCAGACTGTAACTTCAGAATATAGATCATACCTACACGTGTAATACTAGCTGGGTCTAAGGCAAATACGTACACTCATGTGTCGCCTGAGGCTAATGCTTTGGTCACAGCCCCCCTTCCGATTAGGATTTGAATGTATTCCCGGCATGGTGTTTAGTCATTCTCCTTCGATTAGGCTTAAGGTGTACTTTCCGGCATGGTTTTTTTGTCATTTTGGTCTGGGTTCCCGGCCGGACATACCAGACATGATCGGCCGGTGGCCGGGGATCTTTGGTAGCATCGGGGAGGTGCCCGAAGAGTGTTTTAAACCAATAAAAAGTTAAAATTACCCCGTTATGTTCCATAGTTTTTCATAATCGGCCACATAAAGTTCACACATCGACCCGACTATCCGGCCGGGAAATCGAGCAATAATCACATCGCAGACATCGTTTGCTGTACAAGTCTGTAGGATATTTGAGCGATATTTGTAGGATGTTCATTTGAAAAGGCCGGTTATCGTCCGGACACCATATGATAATCGCCCGATTAGCATTATGTGTTCGGTCGATATTCATTGCCTCGTCGGTCCCAAAACAACTCTCTTTCGAAACAGACGCCGTACTATTACCGCACGACCTCCTTTTTATGTTAATGATGTGTGACAATCCGGCCCCGACGATCATTGTGACCTAAGCATAAAGTCTGCGAAAAAATGTCCGCCATAGATGGAATACGCCGGTTATGTCGCCTGGTCGCGTGACCGGCGTACGTCGTTAGCCGCTCTTCAGAACGAATCGAGCAGGGGTATTAAGATACATTTTTTTGTAGGTGGGGTTGGTGTTGGACCCATCCGACCGATGCGTGCTTCCGCTATTGATAGAAAGTCAGATCACCAAACGATAAACATGTCACCAACCTGTTCATATTATTACAATCATTACTTGATATTTTTGCAGTTCTCAAGTAGAAATGGGATTTTTGTGATGCATTTTCCTGTATTACACTGTATTTGAGTGTTTTTAAAAACCGGTCGGTGTGTAGCTGCAGACGATGACCTAGTTTAGGTGACTCAAAGTAGATTTGTAGTACAAGTCATGAAAATAAGGCGCATGCTTTAAATAGCGAGGCCTCATTTGGGGTATACACGTGTTTCGCCAGTTATATCGGATCTGTAAGATAGATTGTCTAAGACATAGATAAGATATTAAATACAGATATCACCTTAATTCATGCTTATTTCCTCGCCAGTTTGGATCACAAGTGAACCCAACAGTTCTTGGCGCAAAAATAATATCACGAATAAAAAACATGACATTGTAATAGCCAGAGAAACTTGATGATTTTTCTTATATTGATAGTTTTAGTCATTCATTAAAATCAAGTATTTGACATTCACAGATAACTCCGTCTGAAATTTTAAAAATGACGGACGAAGATTTCGTCGCCCTTGGTCTCACAAGCATTGGGGATAGAGTGCGTCTCAGGGAAAAGGTGTCGAGACACTTTATCAAAAGGTTTGTATAAATAATGAAAAGGCAAATTATCAATCGCTGTTTGTTTCAGCTGTTACTGTACAGGTTTAAATGTTGGTGCTGATGTAGGCTATTGTTTTTAGTGCGAGTGTACTCGTACTATTATTTTCCTTGTCGTGTGTGTAGAGTCTGTGTACATCCGCTTATATGCGCAGATTCCAACTGCGCACGCGATACCGGAAGTCAGTGTCTAATAGCGTTTAATAGATTTCGCCATGATTTAGTTCAAAAAACATATATTAAAGATATACTTGTCAGCGATAATCTAATGATTATACTCAGTGCTAAACGCATTTATTCTGTTGTAAACTTCAAGCGGCGTATCATACAAAACTCTTGCATCGGTCACGATATTCTAAGCATCTGATCGACTTTGGAAACTTCCGGAACATTACAATGCAATTCAAGTTTGAAACGGATAATTTATAGTACCGGCCACATATTTAATTTATTTTCACATTATCCTAGGTCCTAGGTGTACGTTGCACTATCGCTTAATAAGCCCTGTGGCAATAGACCGCACTTGCTTCTTATTAATATTTATAAAATTACACAGCTTTGCGTTAGAGAAACAGAATAAAAAACACATTATGAAATATCAGTCTGAATGTCTGAGCTCTAGATCTTATGTACACCAGAAAGTCACCACGTGCAACAGTAGGACTGGACGGTGTTCTAGCTGGAGACAACTATTTTGAACAGCGAAACAAGTTTATCGTATCAATATCAAAATTATAATAAAAACACACTTTTATGTAACAAAGAACTTCAAAGTAAATTTCACATTTAAAGTTCTGATGAAGTAAAGGACAGAATTTATTACAATGCACAAAGGGCGTAAACCATCTCCTTGCAATAATCCCAAGGATAAAGTGCTACGTATACGTACACCTGTTGCAGAGGATGATTTCATAGCGGAAATTAAGGTTAGGAAGTATTTAGCGAGCACTGAATGTCTAACAGACATATTTCTAGTTTTCAATTTGCCATGACATATAAATCAAGGCACCACGGGAACGGACTGCTGATTTTCAGAATTGTATATATTGAATATATTTTCAATCACTCTTGATACAAAGGTGTCATATACAGATCAAAAATTAAGATATTTACAGATTTGGATAAAATTTATGTAGTAACTATAGGTTTTGTCCACAAGAAGACACCAATGCTATTGTCGGGCTACCTACCAATTTATTCATATAAATACCAATTATTTATTTTTAGTTAATTTCCTATGCGTCTGCAATTAGTTCATCTAAATATCCATGATGCCGCTTGGCGCCCGTCCAAACCCCAAGTGACCAGTACCCCAAATAAACTACCAAACATTCACTCACGACGTAGACAATAGACCAATTACCATATAAGGATTACAAATTTGATTGGCATACAATGTTACGTCACATTCACATAACTCATCGCTCTCCACTCACACGTGTCCCTTTTCCGCGCGCGCGCGCATAACGATCTTGTCGCATTGCGTATCTACGACCCGCGAATATCGCTATACGGACCACACGCGAACGCGTACTAAAGTATAACATATAGAAAAATAAAAATAGTAAAAATTACACTACTACATTTATCCGAATGATGGCATTTTTAGTTACGCTTTATGTTGAAAACCTGTATATGGCATGCACGAACAAGAGACTCATTCAAAAACTTAATTTCGTTTTTACTTGTTAATTACCACAATTGCTTCCAATAAGATTTTGTTGAATCAAATTTCAGAAACAGACTCTCCCATAGTAAAACGGTTCAAGGAGTTTCAAAGCAAGAGGGGAAAGAGACAAACGGTTGGTAAATTGCATCGTTTTCAATGCTCAATTTTAGCTCATTCCTTTGAATGTTGTGCGTTCAGAAACCACTTTACAATATCGTCTGTATGTTTCCATTAGAACCTCCTTAAATTACTATAATATATATATATATATATATATATATATATAGAAAAAACAAAACTTAAACAAATCTACCATCGATCTCTACCGTTTTCCCAGCTGCCGCTTCAGGAGATGTTTATATATATATATATAGGTGTTCTTCAGGAAATGTTTATATATATATAATAATATATGTAATAATATCTGGCTTAGGTGCCAGAGATTTGCATATAATACACTGTACATTTATAATACATCTCAGCACAAAATTCCAGTTTCTATACCAAAGAAAATTATGAAAAAGTTTGAGATTTTCAAAACTCATGAAGAAATTTATCAAATTAAAACTGAAGCCTTTTCTATAATTTCATGCCACGGTGTCTTTTGAGCATATAAATACCACCCAATGATTAGAGTAATAACACAGATCATTTAATATATATTATTACCTTAATGTATATTATTACACAAATGCAATGTGTAATATGATTGAAACTAACTGTTGTTTCGTTATATTTTAAAACGAAAGTAATTATAAGGTCTTGCTTACAAATTTATTCACTTCAAAGAAATAGTTACCTTCTTGGGTTATTTTATTTCTTTTTAGGGACTGATGTCGACAAAAAGAGGCAAAAAAGATACTAGACGTATACAATTCGGCTGGAAACATTTCCACAAAAAAATATATAAATTAGTGCAAGGAAATAGGGGAGGAGGGAAACTTGAGATAGATGTGACCAGATCTGCTACTTTAGCCGATGTGACCGATATGGCCGCACGAAGATATTTTCCTGGTGGACATAATGCATCATCAAATCTTTCCCTAAATCATTTAGAATACTTCCTTGCGACGTTCACAGGTAAAAGAGTAGAAGAAGGTATGAAGTCAGGTGAACATTCTTTCGGAGCGTTCATTGACGACCTAAAAACGAACCCTATACGTCTTTACCTGCATACAAAAGAAAAGGTTTGTACAATTTTATTTACCAGTTACAATTCTTGCAAAAATGTGTCAAATTGATTGTATCATTTGCAACGCACGAATTGAAAGAATCAAAGTCATGTTGCATGATATGTACAATTTTCTATGGAATATCAAAAGAGATTTACATATTAGTACCTTAATCTAACAGAGTTTTACATATTAGTACCTTAATCTAACAGAGTTTTACATATTAGTACCTTAATCTAACAGAGTTTTACATATTAGTACCTTAATCTAACAGAGTTTTACATATTAGTACCTTAATCTAACAGAGTTTTACATATTAGTACCTTCATCAACAGATATTTACATATTAGTACCTTAATCTACAGAGAGTTTTTACATATTAGTACCTTTAATCTAACAGAGTTTTACATATTAGTACCTTATATCTAACAGAGTCATTTTACATATTAGTACCTTAATCCAACAGAGATTTTACATATTAGTACCTTAATCTAACAGAGATTTACATATTAGTACATATTATTCTTAACTGAGAGATTTTACAGAAAAGTTTAATCTAACAACGAGAGTTTACATATTAGTTACCTTAATACTAAAGAGTTTTACATATTAGTACCTTAATCTAACAGAGTTTTTTACATATTAGTACCTTAATCTAACAGAGATTTACATATTAGTACCTTAATCTAACAGAGATTTTTACATATTAAGTACCTTAATACTAACAGAGTTTTACATATATAAGTAACTTAATCGCAACAGATAGTTTTACATATTAGTACCTTAATCTAACAGAGTTTTACATATGTTTTACCTTACGCTAACAGAAAATTTACATATTAGTACCCTTAATCTAACAGAGTTTTACATTCATTAATACCTTAATCCAACAGAGTATTTACATTTTAGTACCTTAATCTAACAGAGGTTTTTACATGATTTAGTACCTTAATCTAACAGAGTTTTTACATTTATTAGTACCTTAATCTAACAGAGTTTTACATTATTAGTACCTTAATCTAACAGAGTTTTACATATTAGTACCTTAATCTAACAGAGAGATTTACATATTAGTACCTGTTAATTTCTAACAGAGATTTACATATTAGTACCTTAATCTAACAGAGTTTTACATTATAAGTACCTTAATCCAACAGATATTTACATATTAGTACCTTTAATCTAACAGAGTTTTACATATTTTTTACCTTAATCTAACAGATATTTACATATATAGTACCTTAATCTAAAACAGAGTTTTGCATATTACTACCTTAATCCAACAGATATTTACATATTAGTACCTTCAATCTAACAGAGTTTGTTTTACATATTTTTACCCTTAAATCTAACAGATTTGATTTTGATTGTTTACATATTAGTACCTTAATCTAACAGAGTTTTACATATTAGTACCTTAATCTAACAGAGTTTTTTACATATAGTACCTTTAATCTAACAGAGTTTGTTACATATTAGTATCCTTAATCTAACAGAGTTTTACATATTAGTACCTTTAATCCAACAGATATTTACATATTAGTACCTTAATCTAAACAGAGAGTTTTACATATTTTTACCTTAATCTAACAGAGATTTACATATTAGTACCTTAATCTAACAGAGTTTTACATATTAGTACCTTAATAGCACTTATGGCAATTAAACCATATAGTGAGGTTTATATGAGGAGGGCACCTGCTGATTTGGGTTAGCGTGTTACCTAAACACACAAATTATGTCAGAATTGCTGGAGAGTTATCCCCCCTTTTTAATTGAAGACATTTTGGTACAAGGACAGCTTTGAAAGAGGCTAAGTTTATGTGTTGAAAAAATAATTGGGTTTGAACACTCAATAGTTTTCTTCAAGTTTTCGCGATTGCATTTCTTTTGTTTGATACCACTGTATGTATGTTTTGATCTGATTTCGGATTATTTTCTCAAACATATTCCGTTAGATGGGAATGGATTTATTTCCCTGTCACTGACTTCATATTCGGCATGGGCGCCGGCATTGTCGATAGTTTGAGCCAAGTTGTAAAGTATATTTAAAAGTAAAGGCATTAATTGTTTTTTTGTTTTTTTTTTTGTTTTTGTGATACATAATGAATGCATCGAAATACTTTCATTATTTTGAATTCGTTTCATTATAGAATCTATCTTATGATATTCGACTCGGAATATTTTTTTGACGAGGCCGAACTTGGGTCGAGTTCTACTTTCTTGTCGATATCGCATATAAACATAGGCTAGCATTAATTTTGTAGTAATAATGTGATCGGCTCACTTTAGACATTGAAACCATATAATTTTAATCGTTAATCTTGCACCTCTTTGGAGACGAGTTGCGATCGTATTGATTCACTTTTACTCACTCGGGGCGAGATTCCCTGTTGGGAACGAGTTTACCTAAGCGGTCATAGGACCTATATATTTCGGTCAAGTCGACGTCCCAATGTGAACCGTTTTCTGTACACGTACGGAACGTTACGGTAAAATTTAACATTACTTGTAATTTTGTAATATGAGAGAGAGTTTTTTTTTTGATTTCACAATTAGTGAAGCGAAAAACAGTATGTTTTAGTACTTGAGCACAACATTATTACCTTATAATTATGGAAAATATTTTAAAGGTGGTTCTACTCACACGTTCGTATTGGTTTTTTTCTTTATGCATGAATGCATTCTTACTTAGTAAGCCGTTCCACTCTCCTATAGCTATCATGTAATACTAGAGCGAAAGAGACGAAAGAGGGCAGGAGGAGCAACAGTGCCTGTAGAAGCTGAGTCGGCGAATGCCTATTACCAATAGGACAAATCCTGTAGAAGCTGAGTCCGGCGAGCCCTAACCATAGGACAAATTCAGGACTGCAGCCTGGGAGTGGAACCGACCAATCTAGATCTACGCCACCTGAGCTACCGGTAGCAGCCACCACCTCCTGTATTACAAGACCAGGGTATGTCCTTTGGTGTATATGCCAACCCCTATTGCAAGCGTGAATAATATTTTAGGCATGCATGTATCCGCTTCAGTGAAACTATAAGATTCAACTAATTGAGAGTATGTTGAAACTCTCACAATTGTTGTCCTAAACTCAATGGGAGATTCCACTTCAGGCTCATAGAAATATCTCTTGTCGATGGGGAGCTTCATTATCAAACCAAAAAACCATATACCCTAAATTTCGGACATCATGTAAATGGACCGAGATGCATTTTATTATATATATCAGCATCTATACAGCAGTACATCCAGAAACAGTTGCATGGGATTGTTAAAAATATATGCAGGTTGTTCGCCTGGGGCTCAGAGATGTGGGTGGCATGGACTGCGAATAAAAATAGAATGAGGCAATACAGGTTAAGGAAAGCCTTCTCAATTCCCCAAAGGGGCAATGGGGCCATAAATGACAAAAGAATTAATACCTGTTATATATGCAGCCACCAGCGGGTTCTCCCATATCTCAGTCACAAACTCAAATTACGAACTTTCCCTTTAAACTGTTTTGGACTACAATTATAAAGGCAATATGTACAACGCCCATCACTGCTAAATAACGACGGCAGGCTCGCAGCTACACTCTCATAAATGGTATCAAGTTTCAGTGGTGGGCATGCTAGTAACGAATTCTGTTTCAAAAGGGACTTCCAACAACCCATACTCCTTTCTCCGACAAACACAAAACAATAACAAAACACCAAAGACAGGGAAACAAGCAAGGATTGCAAAAAGGTGTTGACATTGTGAAAGGGACAACCAAAAAAAATCACCACTCGTAGTCACTGGGTGGCTAAGTACCCACGAGGTAGCAGTAGGGTACGCAAGCTTCTCGAGGTTTTTTATAAAACATTTTATAGAATTCAATATCAGCCCTAGATCCCTAGAGAATCCATGGGTCGCGGGGGCCGAGTGGTTTAAGAAGTTAGACATATTACCACAAAAGCCCTCCACCTCCTGGGATGCGGGTTCGAATCCCATGTGGGCATTGCCCTACCGCTGACCGGGGGTTTTTCTCCCCGTAGAGAATCCAGAAATTTGAAATCAGCCTCCTTATATCCAACACAAACTTACCAGAAAATAATGCAGGAAGTTGAATTAGGTAGAGTAGCAGGACCCTTTTGCAGAAAAACCAACCATGGCACAGTGTGTTATGGGGTCCCCATTAGAGGCTTAGTTCCAAAAAAGATGGAAAATGGCGGTCTAATTACTCACCTGTCATGGCCTTCAGTAATAGTATATAAATACGTAATATTGATACCCGAAACAGTTTCTGTCAAGTATTCGTCATTTGATTAAAGTAGTTCAGATGATAGCAGAGTTGTGACAAAAAGGGACTTTGTTGGGTAAAATGGATTATTAATTCTGCATTCCGTCTCCTTCCAATCCATCCGGCGGATTTTCCATTACTAGGATTTAAGTTTCAAGACATGTACATTTGTTGATAAGTGTTTACCTATGGGGTGCTCAGATTTCATGTAGTCTATTTGAAAAGTTTTCAACATTTATTAAATGAGGTAGTCAAGGAGAAGTCTGGTGAGCAAAGTCTAGATCTTTTATTTGGATGATTTTATATTTGCTGGAAAGGAAAAATGTGATACTTGTGCTAGGCTGCTTGTCTGTTTTTTCGAGAAACTTGCAATGAAATGGGTATGACCCCTAGCTGAGGAAAAATTCGAAGGTCCAACTACAGTTTTGGTGTTTTTGGGTCTTGAAATTGGACACTATTAAAATGGTAGTCAGGGTACCTCGGGAGAAAGTTGTATTAGACTCAGGTCAGAAATTTTGAAAGTGTTGGATAAGGGGGTAAGAAAGTAAAATTACAAGGAATTACAGTCTCTTGCTAGGGGATTATGTCATTTTTGGTTCAAATGGCTATACCCAATAGCTAGGGCCTTTACACGGCGTGGTGTTTGATGCCATGGCAAGGCATACAAAAACCCTTTTATAAAGTAAGAATATCCGAGGAACTTAGAAGCAGACATTTAGGAAATGTGGTTTGTTATTTATTTAAAATATATCAACGGCTTCCATGTTCCGTTGTTAGAGAAGTTCTTGGAGACAGTAGTGGTGGATTTAGGTCTGTATAACTGATAGGTGCAAGGGAACATGTGAATTATGTTTGTGGTGGCCTGTTGGGGAAGTACTTGGCTAGCTCTTAGGTGGCCACAGATTGTTGGCAGGGATAATCCATCATGAGAGACATAACACTTTTTAGATTGGTGACCAATAGTTTTGGCAGTTCAAGTTGGTCTTCTGATTTCATTCTAAGAAAATTATTTTATGGTAGAACAATATTAGCATAGTAACTCACAATTTAAACAACAAAACATCCAAAGTCACAAAGGGTTATGATCTTTGTTGAGACCAATTTTAAAATTCACTGTATGCACAACAGCATTCATTATAGGGCCACCTCATGTAGCAGGGTACACGTAACTCTGCAGCAGATTCATTGTCATCGTTTTCAGTTTTCAAAGGTTTCGAGAAATCAAGGCAGCCCATTGGGGGTGTGCAAATCGGAGAGCCATCAAGGTACCGGAAGGGTTCATGTCGAACAACTCTTGACAGTGAGGTCAAACAGATTAATTCAGCTATCGGTTTCGAAAAACACATCTGGGTCATACACAGTGGCACATGAACAGTTTTCGACAGTTTCAGGAAGATTTGTCCTTAGATTTTATCCTGGCCCCTCCCACACAACAAGTAATGAGATATATTGCCTATATGTCTGTTAAAGGCTACTCACACTCTACAGTGAAAACCTATTTGGCTGGTTTGAGTTTTAATTTCAAGCTAGGTGGTCATGAGGATCCTACTCAACAATTTATTGTTAAAAAAAACTGTTAGAGGGAATTAGGAGAGACAGCGATGAGGGTGTGGTGACACCAGATTACCCATATAACAGTAGACCTTTTAGCTAGTATTATTAAGAACTCCCCAGAATTTGTAGCTCTCA
>NW_027188203.1:0-34218 GCF_041381155.1 Argopecten irradians
AATCTTGCGCGAAATGACTCAAGGAAATCACGACGAAAAACTTGGGGTGCCATTCATATGTCTGGGCTCTTTCCTCTTTCCTTCTCAATGAACATATGACCTGAGGGGAATGAGCAATTGTTCTAGGAAATTGATGTAGGACGGAGTTTACAGGAACAGCCCTAGCTGTTATTATGGGGGGAGGTTGGATATATGTCACCTCAGACACCCAGTGCTTTCTGGGTTAGGGTTGTATTACAATACTAGTATTTGGAATACATAGGTGAATTACTCCTGTAGTGGACATCGTCACAAAGCAAATGTAGGACAACTCGCTGTATGATGAACAGAAAAAATAACGGACTAGTTACCCTGATAGAAATCATGTATTTCTGTAGCACTATCACTATCTTGAAAGTGGTGTAGAACACAATTAAGGTTTTTAAAAACCTTCCGCAAAAGAAATCCTGTTTTAACATACCTAGGCGTGAAATAGCGGTTGTGAACCGCCACGTGTGTAGTACTCGCACTAACAGTATGCCTAATCGGGGCCTCATGTGAACTCTTGACCTCCATTAAGACGGCAATAGTAACACCCCGCCCGAGACAACATGGCACGCTCCACGACCAACACCACTTGTAACTAAACATACCACCCTCATTAATAACAGGGAACGTATTATTACCATTTCTATAGTTAGAAATGTCTTCCGACTATCAGTAAACACCCTGTAGAGTAAGTCATGTCGGGTTTTTAGGTTATAGCGCCAACACCCATATGGTTTCTGGCGCTTGAGAAGGGTTAGTACTTCCGTACTGCATATTAAATATTACTATATTAACACAATAAAACGCTTTTATACAGCTTTGCAGCTACCAACGTTTTATACAGCTATTCAGCTACAAAATATTCCAGTCCAAAGTACCCACGTATGTTACGAGACCAAGACATGAAACGAATAACATGCAACCTACTAGGACAGAATTCAAACCGTAAACACATAAACACGTGTGGAAACACCCATGGAGGTTGCCCAGACTTCTATCACAGCACCATTTTGTAGGAGGAGTGACCTCCCTACCCAGGTTCTAGCCTGGGTTTCCATGTGAAAACATAAATAAACAATGCACGAAATAAGTTTCTACAACTTTTATTCATAGATAATAAACAATGCCCCGCTGGGACGACACACAAGATAGACCATTACGTACAATACATAACACAGTGGGTCAGCTACCATGGCTTCGCCCCAAGACCAAACATAGTTTTATAGACAAACATACATGACACCACGTCAGACACCCACCTGTAATATGACATGCCAATGACGAGACAGACACAGCGCGAGCTACTCGTCTGCCTGCCGAACACACGTGCGCTAACAGACCGTATTATAGTAAATACGGTAGCAATGTCAGACAGTCTCTACCACTCGACCAATCAGCACACAGCT
This sequence comes from Argopecten irradians, assembly GCF_041381155.1. Lineage (NCBI taxonomy): Eukaryota > Metazoa > Mollusca > Bivalvia > Pectinida > Pectinidae > Argopecten > Argopecten irradians. The sequence goes on from NW_027188203.1 coordinate 1,434, forward strand.
TTCATTCCACCCATGCACACGTACAGTAAACAACATGGACGACACCAGTGACAGACGACAAGTCCCAGCGGAGTCTAATCAATTTTACACGGCAAACAATAACATAAAAACGAGGTAATTCTATATGTAATTATAGGCTCAGACACTGATACATCCCTTCCATTAAAACATTATAGGATATATATATAAAAAAAAAAATACCAATCACACAACAGAATCACTCACTGCACTCTCGACACTCGCACTCGCATAGGCCTATTCACCTTGCACACATGTATATACAAAAATACCTCCTACTTCCACAATAATAAATAAATAAATACCTATATATATAATTATTACTTTATCGTTTACATCTATAACATATACTAACCGGTACATTTATGTGTCCATATGTATTGTAAACTGTCAGCTGTTTACAGTTGTTTGGGTGAGTTTTGTACGTAAGAACACAACCCATTACAATTCACTCTCGTGACATATCTAATGTACCCAAGAATAGTGTTCAAGCGTGGCACAAGTAAGTCCCACGCGCACGTACAGAGGACTGGACAGTGTTCAAGCGGACGGACTATTCTTAAAGGATTTGTGCAGTCAAAAATGATAATTTCAGTTTTATGCTGGAAATGGCTGTATTAGCACGTGTGAAAACCTCTCCGTACCGCGCAGCGACCGGAAAAATCTGTAAAGCCGCGATATCGAGGTCATATTTTCTGACCACTCGATTATGCATATTTTCTAGCTCTAATTCGTGTGACGTCATTATAGTCCGAATCTTATAGCTTGTACTACAACTGATCATGTGCTTTCACTTACATCGAAGGTCACAGGAAAAGCCGATCCACTATTGTTTATGATTACTTTAGAGTGAAGTAATCGCACAATAACTTTAACTCGAATGTAAATAACTAAAAGAGTGAAAATTTGATGTTTCAAATACTCTATATATTGCTCTAATAGCAGGTATCTTTCGAGTAATTGTGAAAGAAAATCCACACAAAAAATAAAAGTTTCAGATTTTTGTGTCGAGGAGTTCAGCAACGAATAAAGCTTTAATTAGATAATATTTTCCTGTATTCTGTATCTTTGATACATTGTATGTTGCAAAGTTGGTGACTGTAAAATGAAATTTTACGTAACAATTTAAGAAATCCTTGATTAAAGCATCAAGGATTATGATGTCGACGTACGATGTGATTGTTCATTACAAACATTGTGTTATGTGTTCGCTAACCGAATAAAATTGTCGATACATTTATTACAATACCGTTAAAACGTTTCAAACATGTGGTAGAAAGAATTTATTTTTGATATTATAAAAAATCAAAATTTTTGGGATGTTAAGCAAAACAAAACTATTTTTCAGACCGTGCGGTCGCTTTTCAATTTTTAATCGATAAACGAGTAGATTACACCGATATAGATTATAATTAACCATGCCTTTGGTTTGATGGTTATGTAATACCTTGACCAGGATGTTGATTACCTGTACACACCACGCCATTCATCGAACTCACCTGTAATTACCTGGCCCGCGGGCAAGTTTTGCTATTCCCGGAGGACTATATCGGGTATTTGCTTATTGTCTTAACTGACAACCAGGGGGGGGGGTTATTTTAAAAGGGCGGGGGGAAAACATTTTTTTTTTTTTTTTTAGGACATCCGTTAATTGGCTTTTAGATTTGAATTATGGAAACCTCGTACATCTATGCTCCTAGGGTTTTTTTTATTGTCACCTCCATTTTTTAAAAATGAGGATGTAAAAGCAAATGGAAATAAAATATCGCCTGATCATACCTCGGGAATATATATTACAGATATATATATGTCGTTTTTACCACAGGTAAAACAATAACGAAAGTTGACTTATTCAGAAAAAGAAAGGCTCTAAGAACTATTTCAACTAAAGGTTTAACCTTGAAAATTATTCCAGGTCTAGTACTGTAATAACGGGATCGTTGGCATATAGCAACCTCCAAGGTACATGATATATCTATTTTATAATGCCTGTATACATATATATATTTCATTTTTCCAGTTGAACACTATGTGGTTACTTTTTGGATTATACGATAAATGTTCATATCATTCTATTAATCTCGGTATGATATACAAAAGGATCGACAATGAATATACTATTTTAAGGATTTAGTATAATTTTGAAATAATGAATTTAAATCTACACTTATACTGTAATTTAGAAACATATATCAGAAATATCATTGATGTATTTCTGCTTTTTAGTAAACGTTATGGGTAAAGTTTCAAGGCAAACACTATAGATATACATATAATTTTCGGTATAAGATCGGTACTGTTACTCCAATATCACATAACTGATAACAGTCCACATTTTATTTTTTACTCAAAAAACTGTGTTGTGTTTGCATCGTAATAGCAGAAGTTTTGAAATAAAAACACGGATTCTAGATATATTCATGCTAAATTTTGGGATTTTACTCGTAAAAAGATAGTGTTATATTATACTATATACACAGAAATTTACATAATATGCTATCTAAATCTCAGTCCAGACTGATCCGAACATCATTTTTAATATCGCTATCAAATTGGACTGATTATCTAATCTAAAGTTAGATATATGATTGTTTGAATGTTTGAAAATGGTTGTAAATAGAATGTTTTGAAACTGAAAATATCTACATCATAAAGCTAGAATAACCACTTTACTCGAAAATCTCAAATTGTAGATCTAACGTATACGTATTATGTGCTGTATATATGTATAGTACTAAGCTAATTACCTTGTGTAGCCGCGGACTACTGTGACATCAATCACAAGACCACGTGACCCGGCTAGCTCATTAATCTCTGAACCGTAGTAGACACTTACCCCTCTTTTTAAATCACGACCTAAAAACCAACCGATAGCGCTAAAAGCTAGGCGATTCAATAGGTGGGACCTAATTTTTTTCATTCATCCAAAGCAATATCCTGACGTATTATCAAAAAACATTTTTGGCTGGCACAAATCCTTTAACAGTGAAACAAGTCTTATCGTATCAATATCTATATAATAATAAACACATATTCTATGTATCAGCGAACACACTTAACAAAGTTCAAAGGTATTTCACATTTTAAAGTTTCTGATGAAGTAAATGGGAGTATTTATTACAATACACTAAGGGTATAAACCATCTGCTTTGCAATTGTTCCAAGGATAATGAGCGAAATGTTACGTACATGGGGACACTTGTTGCCGAGGATGATTTCATACTGGAAATTATAAGTTAGGAAGTACAATTTGTAGTTAGCAAAGCACTTTATGTCTAGCAGACATATTTCTAGTTTTAAACTCCTTTTAATTAAAGATTGTAGGACAAATGCAGCGGTCTACTGTTGATGATTATTTCTAAAACGAAATTGGGCATCAGTTATTTTATTACATTTCTTATCAATAGCTATAAGTCTTTATTGATAATTGTCGTAAATAATTTTCCTAAGCAACTTACAAGAGTAATGCACCTGTAATCATTAACATGACTTGGATCTCCTTTCTTAAAGACTAGTACAATATTACCTTTAGGCCACGAGTTCGGAAAATGTCCAGATGTAACAATATTTTTTAAACACATAATAAAACATCATTAAAAATAAATCATATATTCATTTAACAAGCCATCAGGACCGCATGCCTTATTTCTATCTATACTTCTTAATTGCCTGAATTATTTCAGCCTCAGTTATATTAACGTGTAACTCTTCAAAAAGTTACATTCGACAATCAGATATCATGTTCTTGTAAAAAGTCGTGGCTGGTTGGATTGTTCTCGGCTTACTTTTGGAAATGATTGAAGAAATCTCCTTCATTCAGTTCACTTTGTACGATTTTGGTTTTGCGTTTTTTAAAGTGCTTACTAAAATGATTTTGGGTTGTTTTTTTCTCATATAGTTCAACATGTTACCCTGATGGCTTTTGTATTCCTTCTTAAGTCTATATTCAACCTTTTTGTACATTTCTTTCTTGTTTGACCGACTGCGACGATTTTCGTCATTTTTACGGTTGTTAGGTATGTAAAGAGCTTTTTTGTAGTATATAACCAGGGTTTATCATCATAAGCTTTTCCATTACCTGTATTGTTGATACTGTTATTTGTAACTTTCTTAATACAAAACGGCGTCATGATCTTGTTAATTTCATCTGCAAAAGCATTTACACTCGCATCAATATTATATTCATATTTAGAACATTCACCTCGCAAATATCTATTAAATTATCAATATTACTCTCCAAAAATGATCTTAGCTTCCTCTCCGTTTTCATCCTTCCGTTTCACATTCACGCTATTTCTTTCGCAATTTCGTTTTCTAAAACCCTCACTCGATCCTTTCCATACGAAATGTTCAATACCCAAGCGACAAAGTAACTGGACAGTGATCAGAGAATGTGTTAAAATATACCGACTTCGAGACTTTTTAACAATATCAAAACATGATTCATAAATTAATTACATAATTGATAACGCTTAAGCCCTTGGCATTACATAACGTAACATTTCCCATTTGTTTGTTTGATTTATTAACGTCCTATTAACAGCTTATGGTCGTTTAAGGACGGCCTCCCATGTATGCGGTGTGTTGCGTGTATGTTGTGCGAGGTGCGTGTTTTCTGGAGACTGCGGTATATTCATGTTGTGTCTTCTGTATAGTGGAACTAGTTGCCCTTTTTATAGTGCTATATCACTGGAGCATGCTGCCGAAGACACCAAGCAAACACACCCCACCCGGTCACATTATACTGACAACGGGCGAACCAGTCGTCCCACTCCCTGTATCCCTGAGCGCCAAGCAGGAGCAGAATACTACCCACTTTTATAGACTTTGGTGTTGTCTCGGCCATCGGTGGACAGAACCCAGAGCCTTCCTCACAGGGGCGAACGCTCATTACTGTGTATAGTGGAAACTGTTGCCTTTTCATAGTGCTATACTCCTGAAGCATTGCCCCGATGGACACCAAGCAACACACCCCAACCGGTTCACATTATACTGACAACGGCGCGAACCTCGTCGGCCCCACTCCCTGTATGCTTGGAGCGCTAAGCAGGAGCAGAAACTACCACTTTTAGAGACTTCGGTGTGTTGGTGTTTTTCTTTTTTCTCTATTTTTGGCCAGGGGACAGAACCCAGAGCCATTTCTCATCAAAGGGGCGAACGCTCAACAGAAAAACTCAAGGCCCAAATGTGAGGCGGTGCCAACGGAGGCATTAGGAAGGATAAAGTCAGTTAGGAAGAATAGAAAAGATAAGATCCTAAATTTAGTCGCCTTTTACGATCATGCAATAGGGGCAGCAGGTACAACTTCTAACGCCCCTACCTGCAGGGCTAGTAACATTTCCCAAAGCTCTTTATATTATATTACAAGTGTCACTAAGTATGTAGAGATGCTTTCTTCCAGCTTCATACAAAAAGGTCAACCATCATCGCGTTTCATCAGTAGTTGCACTTATTTGCTGGGGGAAACAATTGATAAAATAATATGTTTTTTTTTTTATCAAACCGAAAGCTCTCTTGATATTTGAAACGACAAATGTCATCTGTTACCATTTTCACATAACATTACAATAATATTTTAAATAATCTCATAAAAAATAAAAATGCCCCGCCTTTTTTCATTATGTTCTCTCCAAACAGACATGGTATGTATAGTCAGGTAACTCTATACACACCATCCTTTTCGATCCAAATATTCATATAACACAGATATAGTACTTGCATGTAATGTCCAGGGTAACTATCTTCACACAGTTTGGTCAGTAAGAGATCTACACATATTTTCAGTCACACTCTCCCGGTTGTCCTATGTTACAGTTCGATTGTTACCCGTTAGTGCGCGTGACCCTCTATCAAATTCGTCGTCCGTCGTTTAGGGCCATTCATGTTCGCGTCCGTTTCCCGTCGCCGGCTTGATACTGATTTCAATTGGGTCGCAGTATCGTGGAGCCGTCCTCAATAGGTAGATATCAGTGATAGTGCGCTCGCTCACTTTTCATTACGTGGAGAAAACCGCGTGGTCGTTCGGACCTGTTTAGTTGTAGGTGGAATCCTTTCACGTTTTCCTTGAAGTGCAGGTGGTTTCCATATGTGTATCGTCACTTGGCTGTATGTTCTATCTCATTCTGTTGTTCCGGCTGGTGATTCATTGAATATCGTCCGGGAAATATTGCTCACCGTCAATGTACAGCCTGTCTCTTACCAGTTGTACACTGTGTGCCATTTGGCTCTCTGTAATGTTTCATCACTCAATACAATTTCCTGCGTCGCTCTTACCCACTGCGTCAAGGGAATTGTTCACGATCCCAAAGTGAGTACCACTACATGTAGCATGTAATTACTGCTTTTCACCATTGCAAACAGAAATCAGTCATCGCTACCTCAATTGAGGCCTTGTTGTCTTCACTCTTGTGGAAACCTAAGCAATCACATTGGCACAATGTTCTTCCACTTACGCGTGTCAACACGATTCCCGAACGCGATGAGTTTCCACGCTCCACTTTGAGTGTCTCTAATTCAACTTCAACGAAATTACCAACATCCTAATGGTAAATATGGATTGTCTTTTACTCCTATTACAAATTGCAATGCACATAAGCAAGTCGCCTTTCGTGTACTAATATTATTTTGAAAAAATATTGTTACAAATTCTTACACGTAACATTGGAGTAATTTCCTTTACTGTTATTAATACAAATAATGGGAGGTATTTTTTGTGTAATCACAACAACAAATTCACCATAAGCTTATATCATCCACAAATGACTCATCATAATTTTGAAAAATGTTCAAAAACGGCTGAAAGTATATGTAAAGGCATTAATTAAATTAATTTTCATACACCTTTCAATGTGTGTAAATAAAACAATAGACGTTGAGGATGTATGACATACATGAAATAATATGTTTAGTATTCGAAAATCTGCAGTCACATAGATTATACTATTGACATGTTTCAGTGTATCAAAAATGCGCCATTTAGCTGTGGAAATACGGTAAGACAAAGGGGGAAGAATTAACTAAGATAAGAAAAAAAAAATTTATGATAGGGAACAGGAAGTCTGGCATGATGGACTGGTGACGGACATGACTTTATGTGCTATCATATGCTAGAAAGGTAAATGGTTACGAAAATAAATAAGGTGGGTCTGTTAAAATGTCGTAAATGTAATCTGAGGTTAGAATATGAGCATTATTGATCAGCTAAAATTGCGTTGTTGTATTTAGGTTGGTGATACTCTATTAAAGTGAATGACTTTTCCATTATATTGTTATATTATTCGCTTTTCTTGATAGGTTCTTTTGTAATGTCTAGACAGTGTGACTTATCTAATCGTTTTTTGTTACTTTGGATTAAGAGTAGAAAAACTGGTAATAACCTGAGAGTGTTAAGCAAGTAATAGAGACTCTAGGATTTTCACTTTCATTACACCAAGTTATTAAATTTCTGGTTTGTCTATTTGGACTAATCATTCACACATGTACGGTGTATCGACATACAATAACAATCTTAATGAAAATTTATGGATTAAATTTATTATGTTTTGTGTAAACAAATTATATGAAACGAGGGGAGAGATAAACGCAATCAGTATATAATGCAAAATCATTTATCATGAAAAAGAGAAAATTTGAAGAGTATATTTTAACTACTCACATGTGATTATTCAAAAGATGAATCTAATTATTACTGGAGGTTCAAAATACATTAGGTCAGTACTTGTGTAACACTTTTCAATTGAGAATCTTATACTGATGATGGTAAGGATTGATTAAAGTTTCCAACATTTTCTACGCCCGGTACCATAAGCCCCCTAGGATCGCTGGCATTCCGCAGTGAAATTGCGTGGAGCTCACCACGGCAACCGGTGAGGGCTCTACGATGACTCTGAAGTGTGCAGAACAAAGTACGATCTCCCTCCGGATTTGCTGTAGGAAATTTTCTTACTATGTTGATCCTTTACTGAATGATTTTCTGTCGCGTAAGTGAGTCGCCAGTGTTGGCTACTATTTGACTTACTCTAGTTAAATCTAATGGTGTGGTTGTACCTGACGCGTTATGTGGATGTCGTAAAGATTGTCCCTAGTAGCCCGCTCGGGTTTATTTGGGTCGGAAGTTGTCATCCTTACTTTATAAATCGAGATCCTCCCTTCAATTGACTACATTGTTGAGCGTAAATCCACGACTGGATTTGCAGACGGGAGAATTGTTCGCGTCCACAGAGCGAAGACGTCGCGCAGGTCGATTCTAGATGTGTTCAATCCAACACGATGTTGAGACCCAACTCCAGAGACCCGGGGAGGGAGATCCACTCCGCAACTCTTTTGGAGGCTGCGTCTTGTCAAAATATAGTCTCGGAAACGTATTTTCGCAATTTTGCTCTGGAAAGCCCGAGAAGACGAACATGGGTTCTTTCTCCCGTAATGTTCTAATTCATCAAGCTGATGGTGTAAGTCCATCTTGTTTTTCAGCCTCGATCAGTTCATGAATGGATACGTTCATATATTCTGCTGAAATGGTTTGCAACGTCGCTACTCATCCCGAATATGTAAACAGCTATGGGCTATTCTGTGCTGAAACATCGAATATCATGACAGTTTTAGCCACCCGCGGCAAATCTAATTAAAAACAGCTGTATACACTACCTGTGAGAGAAGTGGAGTTTTTGGCGCTTTAAAGTGGGAGTTGCTTAGGTTTGATTGGCTGAAGGGCCTTGATGGGATTACTGACGGTAGGAATTTTTGGCCTTCGGGTTGAGTAACAAAGGTCTACAACACATGTGGGGTGATTATGTTGACCGATATAGGGGCTGAGTGCTTATATATATTGTATAGTCTCTCTGGAAATATGAGATGGTGTGTTAAGGATGATACGACAGCGCATCTTTTGCGCCGGTTAATATAACTAGCTCTGTCTGCGTAATAAGACATGTGTGCAGTAGGACACACAGTTAAACGTAAATAGCCGAGTTCGTTCAGCTTCACTACACGGCACGTGAGACATAGTTATATTTTCCAGGTCGACTGAATTACCATTTATGGAAACTGGACACAATATGTACCGGTGCGATTATTCCCCTTGTCATTCATGCCCGTTGATTTGGTACACAAATCGGTCAAATGGCAAGTGTGATTTATAAACGTGGTTTCGGATACTATGCCATAGCAACTCGTAGTAATTTCAGGGGGTTCTGTCTTTATTCATCCCTGCGAGACTCCACAATTTTGATGTATATAATTTGTGAATGAAATCCATCGTGTGTATTTTAAACCAACATATACTCTATAATACAGCTAACAAGACAATCAATATAGTGTTTAATATATTCAATTTAACCGGGGGGGGGGGGGGGGGGTGGGGGGGGGGGGGGGGGGGGGAATAAAAGATCATTAATCTAAGATACTTCCAGCGTATCTGTTTCGAGACTACAACAGTGTACTTATGATGCATAATACATGACTAAATCGTTCCAAATCATTTAAAATTTCTCTCTAAGTTTTCTTTTCCTTGCAATTTTTTAGGTTTCAACATCACATCTTTTATATCACACGAGAAAGTTATTTCAATATAAAACCAAACTTCTATAAAAAACCTCACCATTCATCCATGTGACGTTCTGAAAACGCGGCAAAAGTGCACATAAATTTATTAATGCACATGAGTTAGCTATGAAAATATGTCGTCAAAAGATAAATATAATAGATCGATGAGCGCATCTTAGATCGCATCAGTTACGATTACTATCGTCTAAACGCACATAACAGTCGTCCTCGGACGTACGGATGTTAACGGTATGTCGAGACTATCTTTCATAAGCCTCTTTATATCTATGAAGAGGGTAATTTATATAGAGTACTAAAATTCTGCCTCATTGAAAACCTATCTGCATATAGTCTTATATATACATCTATATACTTTTTTACAACAGTACCCTGAAGTAGGCCGTTACTAATACTACATGTTAACAGTCGACCAGATCCGTAAAGGTGTCTTAGATAAATTTTTTAATGTATTAATTAATGAACATTTTTTTTTAACGGTTTAATTAACTTGTAAGTATAATAGGTTATACCCATGCAGAGATAAATCGATAATTTTGTTTAATTCTAGTATTTTGTGTTTAAAAATAATTTTATTTCCAATATCATTACTGAAACCATCTGGAAAATCTAAAAACACTTAAGGACATACAAAAGTACATCCTGTTTCTCTAATTATATGTTTTCTGATTATCACCGAAATCATAATTAAATACCTTTTCCAAATCGCCATATTTCTTGAAAAAAACGATATGCGGTCGATTGTATTCGTAAAAATGAACAAAATACCGTACAAAGTAAACGAACAGCAAATCCAAAATAATTTGTGACAAATAAATTGTGTTATGTATATTTTATATAACGTCAACACCTGTTTAGTGGAGTTTGTTTGTAGTTAAAATGAAAGGTCTGATAACGTACTGATTGTTTTGTATTGAGCTGTAATATAAAACAGTAGATTTTAATCATTGTTAAAAAAAAAAGCCGCATTTCCCAAAAACGGCGTGCGGTGAAATGTTTATATTATTATTAATACACACGTTGGACTTAAACGATCCTAATTCATAAATCACACTTTCCATATCCGTACAACCACTTTCCAAGACTACAAAGGGGAATAACTCACACAGGAATTTTTGATTTGTTCCATATATGTTTAATCAGTTTGACCTGATACTGTCAATGACTATAGTACGTCATGTTCACTGATCACATGTAATGCACGTATAATATAACGTAATATAACATTTATGCATGAACAAATTTTTAGCTACATCCACATGCATGTCGTATGCGCTCATGTTCTATAAATCGACGAAGTCACAGGAATAGATGATGTAAACAAAACCTTCAAAACTAATTGGATGTAGATCAAATGATCAAATAGAGAAAAATACAATATGCATGGAACATCGTATTCAGGTCATATTAAGGTTTTCAAAGTAATATTTGAATCGAGCTGGGAACCCTCCTAACTCATTGTGGATGCATCCTCGGACACCACTGTGTACATGTCTAAACACCCGACGTGGTAGGCTGATTACATTGTTGTACCCAAATTTTATTTTCAGATTCCCTTATATTTCCTTTCCGTATGACCGGAATAATGTCAGTTTCTAGTCTATTTTCACAATACGGAAAATATTCATATACAAGTATTCGTTTTCTATCTAAAAAAATTGTATTATCTATACATTCAAGATCCATTTAGGTATTTGCCCTAATCAGTTGTTTACTTAATCTGATTTAAGTGATTTGGTTATTGTTTTTTACATAAGTTTCTGAATATTGAATGTCGAATGTGCGAGCTGCACAACATGCAAAAGATCCGTTCGTTTAGTCAGTGTATATAAGTTCTGAAAGTTTGAATGTCGTGGGTCGAGCTAGCACAACATGCAAAAGTACCGATCGTTTGTCAGTATAAATAAGTACTGAATTGTTGACATGTGATATGTCGAGTGCTGATCACAAGCATTCAGATTTTAAATGTTGAAATGTCCCCGAGACTGCGGAACATTCAGATTTCTGTTGTTCCGTGTTGTGCCGTTATTGGTTTTTTTGAATGTTGTGATGTTCGAAATGTCGAGCTGCCAAACAATCAAAGTTCCGTTCGTTGTTTGTCAGTTATATATAAGTTTATGAATGTTGACTGTCCGTATGTCGAGCTGCACAACATTCAGATTATTAATGTTGTAATGTCGTATGTCCGAGCTGCACAACATGTAAGATTTCTGTTGTCCCGTTTGTGTCAGGTTATGGGTTTTGAATGTTGAATGAGCTACCAAAAATTTCAATCTTCAAGCAAATAATGTCCTGATAGTGGATTAGAATATTGATAAGTTGACCCTACATCTGTCATTTAAAATTTTCATCTGACCCAACCGGAGCACATTTCCCACCCCAGAGCAATAAGGTAGGGTACATTTTTTATTCTGCATAAAATGTACCGCCCTACCAAAAATTTCAAATCTTCAGTCAAATTAGTCCTGAAATTGATTAAAATACATATAAGTGACCCTAACGCCTGTGATTTAAAACTTCTTCTGATCCCAACCAAGCTCATACCCAGCCCCATGGTGAAAAGGGGGGTCCATTCTTAAATCTGCATAAAAAGTAGGGATACAATTTTGTATTCTGCATAAAATGTACCGCCCTACCAAAAGTTTCCAAATCTTCATGCAAATAAATTCTGAAATCTGATTGAAAACATATAAGTGACTATAAGTGACCCTACCGCTGTGAATTTTAAACTTTCACTGACGCCAACCAAGCTTATACACACCCCATGGGAACAGGGGGGTATTTACTTTTTTTATTCTATGCCATAAAACGTACCCCCCCCCTACCAAAAAATTCAATCTTCAAGCAAATTAGTCCTGAAATTGATTGAATACAAAAAAGTGAACCCTATAGTTGTCCATTTAAATTCTCTGACGCCAACCAAGCTCAATACCCCACCGCAAGGAACAAGAGTGGTTACTTTTATTTATTCTGCATTAAAAATCACTCCCCTACCAAACAATTTCACTCTTAAAGGCAAATTAGTCTGAAATAGAGTTTATACATATAAGTTATCCTACAGCTGTCCATTTAAATTTCTCTGACTCCAACCATCGCTCCATACCCACCCCCAGGGAACAGGTTGGGTACATTAAATTCTGCACTAAAAAATTAACCCCCCCCCATTACGCAAAAATTTTCCATCATCATGTAAAATTAGTTCTGAAGTATAAGATTGAAAACATAAAAAGTGACCCTAACAGCTGCAATTAACAACTTTCTACTGACCCAATCGAGCTCGAACCCCAACCTATGATAACATGGGGGGTTCATTTTATTCTGCTTATAAAGTATACCCCAACCATAAAATTCATACGTCAAGCAAATAAAGTCTGAAAGTGATAGAATAAATTGATAAGTTGACCCTTACATCTGTCCATTCAGAAAATTTCTCTGACCTAGACCAAAATTCATACTCACCCCAGGTGAACAGGGGGTACATTTTATTCTGCAATAAATAGGTACTCCCCACCAAAAATGTCAATGAAAAATAACGTCCCTCGTAAATTCCGTTAAGGATTTTAGAGAGCCCTTGAAACAATGAGCTCCATAAGAATGAAAAACGCTCTTGAAAACAGGGGTCCTCATAGAAATTAAAAGCCTCTTGAAACAATATAAATTCCACTCCTTAAAAATAAAAGTCATTGTGAATACAGGAGCCTCCTAGAACAAAAGCCTTATTAAACTCCAGTCCCATTAGAACAAAATTCCCCTTGCCCATAGGCAAAGTGAGCTCCGTTCAGAACAACATGCGCTCGTTAGGATTAAAGCCGCTTTGAAACAGCATTTCCCTTAGAATAAAAAACCGGGCTCTGAAAACAGGAGTCCCCTTAGAATTAAAGTGTCCTTGAAACAACAAATCCCTTAGAAACACAACCTCCCTTGTAACCATTATGAGCCCCGTAGAACAAAAGCCCCCAAAATTGAAAGAATATGAAGGGTGTCCTCCTCAGTAAGATTAATAAACCTCTTCATGGAATATTTAATGATTCTATATCATCTGGGTATGCTTCCCCTGATGTGGTGGAAAAATGCCTATGTTTTACAACCATATATAAAAGGTAAAGGTTATACAGGCAGATCCATTGCTAATTATAGAACCAGTAATTTCATGTGACTCCCTATTTGTAGCAAAAATTTTGGAACAAAATGTGTTTAAAAATCTTTTTAACTATCTTTCCAGACATAACATAATCTCCAAAACATCAATCAGGAATTTTACCTAAAGATTCAACTAACCTATCCAACTATTATGCTATATATAAGACACAATTGTGAAAACATATTTGATAATGTGCAAAAGAGCGAGAAATGATTATTTTTGGGATATTAAGCAAAGCTTTTGATCGTGTCTGAGGCATAGATGTGTTTTAATATATAGCCGCTTAAAAAATATGGAATCGATACTTTTTTTATACTGATAAAACTGTATCTTCTTCTTTTCTCAAGTAGCGAGTATTACTCCCAAATATAAATTCCTGAATTATTTTTTCAACAAATACAAAAATTAAATAAATGTTTACCAATCCAATAAAGCACTCAGGAGTATAATTCAATTCAATGGCAAATTGAGGTCCTACCCTATATAAATTAATATATATGAAGAGAAGCAGTACAAATAAATAAACATACTCAGATGTAACTGGAAATTCAAACTTGACATAGAAAATCATTTCCAAACTAATTATACTTGTATCTTTATTCGACCCATTTCTCGAGTATGTCGCTAATATAGGTATTGGTTTAATAACCAAAACAAGTCTGTGCGTGATATTTTGGAGTCAACTCAGCTTGAAGCAGCACGCACTATAACTAGTTTAAGAAGGGATAACAAGTTCACGCTATAATTTATAAAGAATCTGGCCTAGTAACCACTTATTAAACGAAGACATCTACATCGAAATATATTTTTTTTTCAATATATTTAATAAAAGTTGCCCTTATCATATTTATGAATTATTACAACCCCTCCTTTAAATATTAGTGACAATTACAATTTCCGACATAAGAGATTATTTAATGTATCCTGCAGCTAGAACCCCCAGTTATATAAAAAAAAAGCTTTTTCCCCGTCATATTTATGACCGAGTGGAACGAACCGTCCTGTCCCATTTCCTGCAATGTCATCTGTTAGATCCATCAAAAGTTTTAACACAGTAAATACATATATATTTGATAATAGAGCTCAATGTTCCGATATTTTCAAATATATTGGTGATCGTATGTCTAATTATTTTATTTATGTCAGTTTGAGTAATTTTGCTAGTAACCTTAATACGGATCTCTTTAATTCTCATCTCAGTGACAGTCCAGCCTGCCTGTGTGGATTTCATAACGAAGATTGCGAACACTATTTTCTTTACTGTCCTTTATACGTCAACCCTAAACGGCTCCTTTTTAACTCTATCTTGGAACTTGACAATGATATACCACTGACAACACAAACAATTTTTGCAAGGCTCTGAAAGACACGATATTAACATTAATAAAGCTATATTGGATAAAGTTCAGTGCTTTATCAGAGATACCAATATGTTTCGCTGATTTCGTTGAATTTTCGTTGAATATATTGTAAAATCATTTTTTTCTATTTTGTAATGGATATGTGAACTAGGAGAAATTTTTACCTCTATTACCCCTATTGGGCCCCGCCCCTCCTGCCCCCGGGGGACCAGAGCCAAAATGTATACAAGTTCTGTTCCCCTTCCCCCCAAGGATGTTTGTGGCTAATTTTGGTTACAATCCATGCAGAACTCTAGGACAAGTAGCGATTTAAAGGATTTACCTCTATTACCCCTATTGGGCCCCGCCCCTCCTGCCCCTGGGGGACCAGAGCCAAAATTTATACAAGTTCTGTTCCCCCTCCCCCAAGATGTTTGTGGTCAAATTTGGTTACAATCCATGCAGAACTCTAGGACAAGTAGCGATTTATAGGATTTACCTCTATTTCCCCCTATTGGGCCCCGCCCCTCCTGCCCCGGTGAGGGGGGCAGAGCCAACATTTATAGAGTTCTGTTCCCCTTCCCCCAAGGATGTTTGTGGCCAAATTTGTTACAATCCATGCAGCAACCTCTATGACTAGTAATCGATTTAAGGATTAATTTGTATGACTGTTAATATGTACAGGAGAAGGACTTGTAACGGATGTAGCCTGTTGCCAATTCACCGAGTGATCAGCATCATCCGATACTAAAATATTCGGGCCAGGTGAGCTAAAAAATGAAATAAATATGAGCCCCTTAAAAGTAAAAAGGTCCCCTTGAAAACATGAGTCCTCCATAGAAACAAAAGTATCTTAAACTCCCAACCCCCTTAGAACTAAATCCCCTTGAAACAATAAGAATGCCCCTTAAAATAAATGCCCATTGAAACATGAGCTCTTTCGGAATATAAGTTCCATCGACAACAAACGCCCATTAGGATTAAAGCCCCTTGAAACAGGAAGTCCCTGTAGGAATAAAAAGGCCTCTTGAAACAGGAATCCTTTAGAAATTGAAGCCTCCTGAAACATTAGTCCCTTAGAATTAAAGCCCTCTTGAAACAATATGAGCCCCTTAAAATAAAAGTCCCTTGAAACATGAGTCCTTTAGAAGAAAAACCTCTTGAAACAGGAGCCCCTTAGAACAAGTCCCTTTAAACATGAGCTCTTCAGAATACAATTTCCTCGAAAACACGAGTCCGTTAGGATTAAAGCCCCTTGAAACAATAAGAATGAGTACCCCCTTAGAAGAAAAACCTCTTGAAACACGAGCCCCCTTAGAACAAAAGTCCCTTGAAACACGAGCTCTTAAGAACATAAGTCCCTCGAAAAACATGAGTCCGTAAGGATTTATGCCCCTTGAAACAGGAGTCCTTAGAATTAAAGCCTCTGGGAATCATTATGCGCTCCTTAAAAATGAAAAAGTCCCTTGAAACATGAGTCCCTCAGAAACAAAAGCCTATTTAAACTCCAACCCCTTAGAACAAAATCATTTTGAAACAATATGAGCCCCTTAAAATAAATGCCCGTTGAAACATGAGCTCTTCGGAATATAAGTCCATCGACAACAAACCCCCATTAGGATTAAAGACCCATGAAACAGGAGTCCCTCAGAATAAAGACCTCTTGAAACAGAAGTTCCTTAGAACAAAAGCTCCATTGAAACATGATCTCTTCAGTCCTTTGAAAGAACATGAGCCCCTTTAGAACAAAATCTCCTTGAAAACAATATTAGCTCCTTCAAATAAATGTCAATTGGAAACATTAGTCCCTTAGAATAAAAGCTCTTGAAACAGGATTCCCATAGAATTTAAGTGTCTTGAAACACAAGTCCCTTAGAACAAGAGCCTCTTGAAACATTGAGCCCCACAGAACAAAAGCCCCTTGAAAGAATATGAGCCCCGTAAAAATAAAAGTCCCTTGAAACACGAGTCCCATAGAATAAAAGCCTCTTGAAACAGGAGTCCCTTAGAATTAAAACCTCTTTGAAACATAACCGTTTCAGACCATTCTTTCTCAATAATTAACTTGCCATTGGATAAACTTTAAACGGTTGAAAAGGTTTATGGAAATTTGATAATTCTCTTTTTATTCGATAATGAATGTTTTTAAAACCTTATTAAATCTACAATAGAGGATATCAAATCTCAATATGCAGTACCGGTATATAATATTAATGATACATAAGATATATATCGTCAGATCTTAAAGTATTTACAATAAATGACCAACTTGTTTTTAGAAACATTAATGGATGATCAAGTCATAATAAAAAACATCTAATAAAGGGAAAAAAAAAATAAATTAATGAAATTAGGGCCTTAGAAAAACTGGGCTAAATAATGCATCATGTAAACCAAGTTAGAAGATAAAAAGAAGGAATTAGTTGAAATAAGAAAGCAAAAAAATAAATGGTAGCATGATAAGATACAAGAGCGAAATGGATAAAGGGAGGGGGGAAAACCAACTAAATATTTTTGCAACTAACAGTCTCGCAACTACAATAGTAAAATTATTCCTTACATAACTAAAGAAGATGGAACGGTAATCTCTGATCAAAAAAAAATATCGATGAATCTGAAAATTACTATAATAACTTATTTAAAGAAAATACCACAATAAGTAATGCCAATCTTGCACAACTTCTAGAATCTTATACTGTTCCTCAATTATCAGAGCAAGAATCTTTTAATAATGAAGGACCCCTTACAATAAATGAGAATTAAACAACAAACTGCTGAAAATGAAAAATGATAAAAGTCCTGGCTCTGACGGTTTTACAGTGGAACATATTTGGAAGCAATTTGGACCAATTGTTTTAGTTTTATAGTTATAGTTTTAGCACATCAGAACTTTCAATAACCTGAAAAAAACAAGGAATAATTACATGCATTCCAAAAGGTAATAAACCCCGCGATAAATTAAATGGAGGCCGATAACACTTATTCAAATGAATATATATAACAACTTAAGCATTCAGTCGCAGTCTAGTCAGACACGATTTCAAATAAGTTAATCAATAAATTAATTAGATTAATAATCAAACCTGGATTACTATTCCATGAAGATATATTGGCGAAAACACAAGGTAAATATATGATGTTATGCAAGAATACAGAGGAAAATAAGTTATACCGTGACTTATTCTACTTTAAATAGACTTTGAGAAAAAGCTTTCGACTCTGTATTCCTGGAGACTTTATTGATAAAACTACTAAAAATACTTTAATTTTGGATCACTAACAAATAAACAAATGTGGAAAAAACCTCTTATAGCTATTGATATAGCAGTCAGCAGTAAATATTGGGGTAAAACTTTCCAACATTTTTTCCATCAAGAGATCGAGGCTGTCGTCAAGGTTGACCCCGTCTCTTCATATATTTTTATTTTATGTGCAGAAAATTTGTATCCATACTACCATAAAAGAACATAATGAAAAATATAAAAGGTAATACCTATCACATGAAGATGAAATTCAATTTTCCTCAATGTTGCTGATGACACGTCTGTTAATTTAAACACAGATGGCTCAAAAAAACTCTTTAGATCAAACTCTCAACAATCCACTACATTATCTATGCAATAAATCAGGTTTTACAAAAATGAATATTCTCCAATGACCCCAGGTAATCTTCTGGATTGTGCATTAATGAGAGTGACAGTAAGTAACTACCAGTTTAATTCGTAATCTTAACTGAAAGAATGGGGAACCACATCCTTTAATCTATTGGGGAGTATTGAATATGATGTAGTCAAAGCAGAATAATCCAACTGAATTTCCGACCTAAAAAAACTTGCAAAACTAAAATCACTAATTTCATTTTGGAACAAAAGAATTCTTACATCAATTGGCAAATAGCTTGTTTATAAAAAATCTTACTAATATCCCAGTTCAATCACTTATTTATATCGCTTCCAAGTCCTAATAACTTGTATAATAAAGAAATTAATTGTCTGTGCTTTTGATTATTTATGGAATGGTAAACGGGATCAAATTAAAGGAGATGTAGTTTATTAAAAAAATGAGGAAGGGGGACTTAAAAAGATTCATCTAAAATCTTTTATAACTGCTCTAAGAGTATCCTTGGATAATAAGAATTTATTGTAAAGAAGGAAACTGAGATATTATTCTAAGATCTCTATTTGACAAACAAAAATTAGCGAATACTGGAATTGAACACTTAAAAAAACAATCTAAAAATTGCAAAAAAAAAATATTTGGAGGAGAGATGTTCTAGAGCTTGAGTTGTACGAGCCCATTGTAGATTCAAGGAATATTTTACAGAAGCAATTTAATATTATGAGAAACCGAGCTATTAGTGTTTTAATTAGTGACAAATACACTGAATAGTATATCACAAAGCTTCTTATTTTTCAAGCAAATACTGCTTATTGAACTAAATGAGATGTTTCTCTTCATCTACCTACACGTTTGGAAATCAGACCACGGAGGGGGATAAGCAAAGCCTAAATCCACACTATAAATCCTATAACAGAATTTCGTGAAACGTACATAATATCAAAATATCATTGCGCTCTACAATTCTATCCTAGACATAATACAGGTACAAAAATGCTCATACAAATCATGTCAATCAAAAACACATATCAACTAAAAGTTTTTGACTCCGCCAAAATATTCCACTTCCTTCTTAACATACCAATAAACCTCCAATTTAAATTGTAAGCTAAGTTGTCAAAAAAGCGTGCTCAAATAAATATAATAATGTTTTAATTAAAAATGAAGTTACTAACGTACTACGCTCAAAATAAATGGAATCAAAATCTTTGAAATTGTGATCGGAATGGAGGGGTAAATATAAATATAGACCCATTTTAATGATACTAACTAAGCATCCCAGCTTCAATGGTTTACAAATCTGCTCCCGTCTCGAATAAATCACAGACACAACATAACTACAAAAACATTTCTAACACGAAATATGGCTAAACAGTCCAACACAAAAATATAGGTACATATATGGTAAAACAACATCCAGAAACCAATCACTCATATAATTTATAAGGTGTGAAAATGTATCAAATTTGATCTGAACAATTAAGAATTTTCTATAATATACTACAATAATTTAAGTCTTAGATTTGAAAATACAGGATTTTATCTATCTCGGCAAACCAGAGAGTACAAATACTAAATTCCAAATTGAAAAATTTGATACTGCTTTAGTTTATAACTATGTTTTTGTGAACCTGTCTTTGGTGTAATGTTTTTTTATCAAGAGATCTGTTGTCTCCCCTAGTTCACTTAATCACTACACATATGTAGAAAGGGAAATAACTTTTGATAGATCTTTTATGTGAATGGTAGTATGTGTCTATTTTGTTCCGTTAATAAGTATACTTGTAAATATATGTATGTACATACGTTCAAATATTCAATTTGAAATAACTCTACAAATGTAACTTCTATTGTACCTGTGTTTCATGCCTCATCTGTATATGTTGTGATGTGTATATTTTTTGAAAAAAAAAATGAATAAAAAATAATTTAAAAAAAATCTTGAAACACGAGCCCCTTAGAACAAAAGCCCATTGAAACATGAACCCCTTATGATTAATTCCCTTTAAAAAAACGAGTTCCTTTGAATAAAAGTATTTTACATTAAGAAAAGGCAATGACTGTTAGTCAACCATAAGCATTAAAACAAAGTTAATCCTATTAATTAAATCTGTCAGCTAATATTGATAAAATTTATTTTATTAACATTAAATCGGAGAGACCATAGCATTTATTAATCTTGCTCTTTAAGTATTGTTGAATGATAAAATCAATATATTTTTGGTATAAAATTGCTCAAAATGAGCAAATTCAGATAATTATTCTTTCAGTGCCTACAATGTTATTTATTAGCTACTAAAGTCATGTCATGGAAATCCAATGGAAGGACATCAAGGAGTCCGTAGGACATGGCAAAAGATAAGCTTTTGTTTGTTTGATTAATTATTTGTTTGTTTGTTTGATTAATTAACGTCCTATTAACAGCTATGGTCATGTAAGGACGGCCTTCTGTGAATGCGGTGTGTTGCGTGTATGTTGTGCGAGGTGCGTGAGGTGCGTCTTTGGGAGACTGTGGTATGTTCGTCTTCCTGTATAGTGGCACTGTTGCCCTTTTTATAGTACTATATCACTGAAGCATGCCGCCGAAGACACTAAGCAACACACCCCTCCTAGTCACATTATACTGACAACGGGCGAACCAGTCGTCCCACTCCCTGTATGCTGCAGTCGATACCACTGGTCCTTTATGGAAAACAGAGAAAGAGAATGTATACATTGCTGTATTGACTGACTATCTAACAAAGTGGCCAGAAGTCAAGGCTATTCCATCAAAAGAAGCTAAAAGAAATAGCAACTTTCATTATTGAAATCGTTTGCGGTCATGGGTGCCCCGAAGTGATTTTGACTAACAGAGAAAGAGAATTTTGTAACCAAATAATTGATCAACTTGGCCGTCAACTATCTATCGAAAGAAGGGTAACAACAGCCTACCACCCACAGACAAATGGTTTAACAGAGCGATTCAACCAGATCCTCTGCAATGCTGTTGTGATGTATTTCAACAACACACAGGAAGACTGGGATTTGTATTTGCAACAAATAGCTTTTGCTACTAGGACAGGCGTGCAAGCATCCACTAAGGAGACACCCTTCCAGCTGACGTATTGGCGTAAGGCAGTGCTACCTGTACAGTTGGACATTCCGACATCGGTAGGATCTGAACAACGACAGAGCTGCATCATTTGCTGAATTTATCAGCTTGCATAACCTTGAAAAGGAGAGAATAAAAGATTCCCAGGTAAAACAGAAGTACCATTATGATAAAAGGAACAGAGGAAAACAAGTGTCTGTTGGACAGCATGTTCTCATCAGGAATAAGAAAAGGATTAACATGAAAGGTGACAAACTTCAGACGAAATGGGTTGGGCCGTCTAAGGTGACAGAAAATATAGGGGAAGGAGTCTACAAGGTGGAGAGAAGAAAGGCAAAGGTCAATATCAAGAACATGAAACAGTACCTGAAAGGAAAAGAAGACCAAAAGATTCATGTGAAAATCAGTAAGAAGACAGAGGAAAAAAAGACACCGAAATCCGCAACTAAAGAAATCCGTAAAACAACTGCAAGGTCAACTGCCAGCCTTAAGACACCAAAAGTGACAAGAAGCAGGAATAAAGATGTGAAACGGCTCCCAACACACAAGAAAAGGACAATATAAAGGAGACAAAAGAACCAACATAAACCTGCGCCAAGAGGGATAAAAGAATTTGTGGAAGAAATTGGAAACAACACTTTAATGAATATTTCAATGCTTGCTGCGAGATGCCATTAGAAAAGCCAGAGAACCCAACTGATGCTGCCATCATGAACTCCACAAAACTTTCACTAAAAAGTGGTACATGACATCGAAGATGGACATCCAAATGTTCGACACTTTTGAACCAATTATGCTTACTTCAGCCATCAAAGACATTTTGAAGACGGTTTTAAGAATATCCCAACATCCAGCCAAAATTCAGAGTCACCGTGTAAGATATTAAAGAACACAACAAAGATGACAATTGGGAACACGACGTTAGATAGAAAAGACCTGATAAGTGGCTGAGTGATCAGGTAAGCAGTGATTTTAGAAAATGATATGAAACAAATTGAAAATGAAAATAAAAACTATAAAATGTATTGTTTTAAACATCAATCACAGCCAAAGTATTTAAAATTGAAAGGAGATATTTTGTTACACGATTACTATGATTAATCAGAAACATGATGGATCATCTAAATGAAACTTTCAAAGGTTAAACTTTTATCTATATTTCATTAGGTATATGCAGTATATAATTCCAAAACTTTGGTCTTTTAAGTCATTCATGCCTACCTAGGACTACTCAAAGACAAACACAATGCTATCCACCAAATCGGATGTTATGTTTTACCTTGCTTCTTAGCAACCAAGTGGGAAGCAGGAGATTACAAAGCATGGCTATATTCAAAGGTAAGTTAATTCCACTTTACCCCGTACTTTTATTTCATTATGATCTGATGAGTGTCAGGATGATTTGGATTGGTGATTGATGGATTTCAAAGAAAAAAGTGTTTATCTAAACTAAGTTTCTCTGTTGATCAATATGGATTTAAACTATGATAATTACATGCCAAATGATGCACCACCACCATATTTTTATCATGATTTTGTTTTGTTTTGAGAACAAGATATTGATTGAAATAAAACCAAAACCTAAAGCATAATATCTGTGTTCAGGTACCACTCGAAACCAGTAAATCTTTCCTTCCAGAAACCGATTTGTGTTTTCTAAATTTTGGTACTAGACGGCTTAATATTCTCTTTGTAGATTAAGAAATAGAGCAAGTACTTTAAATTACGATCTTTTCAGATCCAATCTTTTGCCTTCAGCACGATGTGAATGTGGATTCACGTGCGAAGACTCTTATCACTTTTTCCTTACATGCCCAAGATATCACATTATACGACAGACATTATTAAACGATCTTCCTTGGTACCCCGGTGACATCACATTAGATACATTACTAAGAGAAGATGCAGATTTAGAAAATGATGCTAACCTTATTATCGAAAGGCAGTCCAAATTTATATTGATAGTACTGGCAGGTTTTGACATTATGAGCATCCTACCCCCATTTCCTATATCTACTCCGTATCTTAGTTAATTAATAGATTACATGTTATACATATGTCAACAGTATAAATCAGTTGTGTCTGCTGGCTGGTGTAGTTGAAAGATTTTCAAGGATTTTCAAGTTCCCGTGTGTGTTTCGTTGAACAGTAATTAACTAATGGAAAGAATTAATTTCATATCTGCATTTATTTGATAATAACATTATATGTGTGTAATTTTTTTCAGTTTTTATCATATGTTAAGGTGGTTCGATACAGTTAGGCCTAAACATTTCCTCTCGTTTATTTTTTCTTTAAAATTTGCTCACTGAAAGATTGGCTGATAAACTGTTTATTAAGGCTTTTATCTGAAATTTGACCGATCGGTTTTCGAAATATTGCACTCTGTAAATTTGGCGCCAAAATTGTAGCGATGAAAAGCGCCTACGTGACAACGATCGAAGTTGATAACTTCAACTTGATCACAACAATGCCGATAAAATCGATGATATCATATACAATTGTATGTCTTTATATGTTATTTAAGGAGATATCTGCATATCTAATACATGTATTACTATTTTAATTATCCGAAGTAAACTGAAAAAAATTTTGGATCCTCAATATAACCTGTATGGCAAGTGTACAGTACGCCTAAGAAAAAAAATCTCTAATTCTGAATCCTCGATCTACGTTCAGCTGATTACTGTACTATACACAGGAAAATAATTAGTCTATGCCTACATGTACATGTTTAGTTTCTACAGACATAAGACTGTTGTTGACACTAGCTTACGTGTGCTTTTTCGTAAGATAGTATTTGATCAACTGAATCCGAGTACTTACATGCATTTTCTCAAAACAGGAAATACATGCATCATCTAATTACAGTAGTTAGGCCTATGTCTTATCGTACATGTATACAGTAAATAAAGTCTTGTTTCTCGAACGTTTTAGTGCTTATTAAAGATCATATTAGCTAAACATGATACATGTAGACATATACATACGCAATATTCAAATATACTAGCTTAAGTAAAACAAATTGAACGAAAAGCAGGGTGGGGGCGATGGAGAGATGAAAATATTTCTGTATCTGTAGTTTTATAATAGATGATTACTCGGCAAAATTGGATTATTTTGATTTAATTATTACGTGTAAAATATTCACAGTTTAAAGGTAGGTTTCGCCCAATGAAATATAGAGACTACGAAATTGAAATTTATCCTGTACATAGATTAAATCTTCAGATCATTTTTAATGCATACAGCGAATAATATGGGTGGTCAGTTGCCTAGCTTGACAAGGAAAATACTCCACTAAAAATAGAGCGGAATCAAGCTTTACATAGAACATGACGTATTTTTTTCCAAAACGAGGCCGCATCAACAAACGGAAGCGTGCAACAAAAAGTCAGATAGCAGTGACAGTCTTGCTAAGGCATGTTCAGTAAAAAAATAACAACAACAAATTGAAGTGCGATGGACTGTTTATACATATAATATCATTTAAAACACTTCATGTTACTTACATACGCTCGCTAGCTTAGTACATCAAACATATATCATCTAGTAAGTCTGTCGCTGTATGTGCGCTGGCATATGTGTTGAAATTTAACTCACCACCACACCACGTGAAACAGAATCCGGGCATCTTCTAGTGCTACATGCCATCTCTGAATTTCATTCCCTAGAAAATATCATAGGGTGCTACCAATTCCATTCAAATTTCCTAGTCTTTGTTGTCGATTCAGATACATTTTTTTTTCTCACACGTGTTCGTTCAGCCATTTTGTTTACTTTTAGTGCGTAACAATGCGCATGCGCGAAACTTCGACATCACAGCTTCATCACTTGTTCATTTGCATACTATTCTCTCTGGCTGACAATCGTAATAAATCAGGAATTTCCTTCAATTTTGTATTCAAGACACATTTATTCAATCTCATACACATAAAGAAATTAAATTGAGTTATTTTTAATACGTTTTTTTCATCTTTCCTTCCGTTTATCGGATTTTACAAATATATTTATTTGGTTGGGCGAAACCTACCTTTAACGGAGTTGAACAGAAAATGTTTTAATCACTTGATTGTTATGAAATCTCATTTTATTCAGTTCAAGATCGAGACCGTATCGGCATATATTAGTCCGATTGTATGAGTTATGTAATTTGCTTCTCAAACGATACATGTACATGTAGCTTCATGTTATTTTAGCCTAGCCAAATTCAAAGATCTGAAAATATTATTTTTGTTCTGGTTTGTCGAAACTAGGTGCTACACCTACCGTATAAACGTCGATTTTCACCCGGTATCAAGCTTTCGGCAAACCGAACTAAGTACAATATCGACAAATACGCCGTTTATCGATTATACTATCCTGATTCTAACGTTAAAAGGTAAGATATCGTTAGACGGATAATATATAGATCGCTTTTCTTATATTCTTAGTCACAAGAGTTTTCATGTGCAGTTCCGAAAGCACTCATTGACCCGAGGAGGTCCGAACGAACGGCGCATTCGATCACTGTTCGGAACGTCCTTACTTGTGACTTGCTGGATTTCGTACAGGATACTTTACCACATTGCTATCACTGTTGCAGTTTTGTATGACAAAATGAAAATGAGAATATTAAGGTTTTATCTTTCAACATATGTTGAATGCAAACCTGAAACCATCACAGCAGCTATAACGACATGTACACCAACAGTCATAGTCACTTCATACATTTGATTCTTCATCAATTTCAACAACTTCCCGGGTGCCACAGATGTAGATTTACCAACCTACCAAACAAATATTCATTGACATCCCTAGTACATAACATGTAATTTGAAATTGTAATTAGAGCAGGGATTTAACTAGAAATAGAACTCCGTTCCCGGCAGGGTATGAATTCCACCCCATTGCCGATAGTGTTGCAAGCCCCGATGGGATCAACATCGGCATTTTGAGGCTGATAACATGTCAAGTTTCGGCCAAATCGCACTGGAATAACTTGAGAGAAATTTCAAATGTGTTTTCATTAAGGCGTGCTGGGGGCGGACCCATTCTTGGAAATCAGATCGACCGCAAAAAAATAACAACACTTTGTCGGACCATGTCAGGATCACATCATGCAAGTCAAACACCAAAATCGCACCGGTAGAACTGAGAAAAATATACTGTGGCGGCCATTTGGATTTCAGAACCGATAATACTTTGTCGTGGACCAGGGTCAGGATATATGCAAGTTTCAGCCAATGCACATGAGAAGAATTTAAAAAAGTGTTTTTGTTCTTGACAGATTCCGACGAAAAATAACAACAGAACAATGTCAATATCCAAGCTTTTCACAAACCTTTCGATTATCTTGGATTTAATCAGTACCAAAAATACCACACATTGCGAGGACCATGTCATCAACTATTAGTGGTAAAATTCAAGGAATCGACCCAAACAGCACAACACACATATAACTCGTTATAACTGTTAAAAATTGATTTCAATGTCTGCCACGAAATTACATATCGCGCAAAATACCATGTTTCAGGATATTTTTACCGTTTCAGCCAAAACCGAATAACTTGAGAAGAAAGACAAAAGTGTGGAAGTGGCGTCTGGTGGCGGCCATCTTGAAACACTCAACACAGGTCAGATCACTTTCAAAATATGTTTTAAAGTTTAAAATCGAGCCCTAACAAACTAATGCAAATAAATCGTGTAGAACATTGAGAAAGAAGTAAAAATGTGTTTTAAACTGAAAAATAACAAATGTAAGGATATTATTTAGAATTTATGAGAAGAAGTTTAAAAATGTGTTTTCGAGATTTTTCGTTCCGAAAAATACAACACTTTTTTAAAGTTCATGCTTGAGAAAACTTGAGAAGAAGACATGTGACATCTTGGATTATAACAACATTTCTGCGCAATTTTTCATAGTGATAATTTGTAGGTCTTGGATTTTGCGACCCAGAAAAATAACCCATAGATAGTTGGTATTCATGCAAGTTACAGCCAATGCCATGTTCAAAAATTTAGAGCGTGAGAAAAATAACAACATTAGTCGTACCATTATTTTCTAACGATCGCAAGCATCATAACGCACGGCGACGGCGCACGGCGCACGGCGACGGCGCACGACGACGTGACCGTCCATGCCTGACCCTTTTCGGGTCAATGGACCTAAAAAATCCGTGTCGAAGATTTATGTAAAGTTATCATGAGCCATTCCGATATAAGGAAATTGCAGTAATATAGAGCGTGAGTAGTTTCTAACGAGACGCATCATAAAACATAGCCATTCAAAAGTGCTTTATTTCGTGACACAGAGGTGGAATAAATAAATAATTAATTTATGTTAAAAATTTTTGATATTGTCGCAATTTAATTACAAAATTACATGACATCACATGAAATGTAACATTTTCACCGCTGGATGTTTTGCAACCACTACGGGCAATGTGGACGGAATCGTAGCTCTGACGACGAACATCTGTTAGAAATCTTCCATCCGTCTTTCAGATCTACGTCATCGCAGCTAGGATTGTAACAGATCACCAGAAAAAAAAAAACTATTGAATTCTCAAAGATGCTCCCACCGCCGAACAGAGCATAAACGATAGTTATGAATTGAACAATAATTGGGTGTTTAAATCGTGTATATATATATAATATGTCTAATTAACACAAAAAATAGAAACTTATTTGCAAACTGAAGAAAAATACTTAAATCGTCTGCTCCTGTTTTTTGATATCGAAAAAAAGACATCTCCAGCGGTTGATCAATCTATAAAAAGGTTTATAAAATTAATCTATTATCTTTACACAAATTAAAGAACACTGATGAAGAAATGTGAGGTGAAATTCATATCTCATGAGAACTTTATAATTCTTTGGTTTAAAGAGTTCAATAGATTATGCATTTCAACCTCCAAAACAACATTGTTCTTCAATTTGTTATGTAAATATAACATAAAAATATATAGAAACATTTTATAAAAAAGATAGATCCATCCGCTGTCATATAGTGCAATATACTACGATATCAAACCCAAAAAAAAAATAATTATATGGCCCGTGTCATGTATGGGCTGTGAAAGAAATGTGTACCTGCTGCCTCCTTAATGCATAGATCGAAAATGTCAAACTAAAATTAAGATCTTATAATTCTCTCAACATCCAAACTCACCCATAACACCTACCTAAAGCCACCCTTTTCCTCGCCTCACTTTATGGGCCTTAGTGAGTTGAGCGGATTATTCTCCCCCTAGTGAGTAAGGCACCTGTTTTCAGTCCCCTGGCGCCTAGACACAGCTTGACAACCAATGTCTATCCAAGAGTTAGTTTCCATCCTCCTGTCTATACCGACACAGCAAACAGGGAGTTGTGGCTGACTGGTTTCGCCCGATATGTCCAGTCATAAAAAAATGGACCGTGTTGGGTGTGTTTTGCTGGTGGTCTACGACGGATTTAGATGCTGCAGTGATATAAGTCACTAATAAAAAGGGCAACAGTTCCACTATACAAGAAGACCACAACATGAATATACCGCAGTCCCCTCCCCCAAAACACGCACCTCTTTGCGCAGCATACACGCTACACACCGCATACATGGGAGGACCGTCCTTACATGACCATAGCTGTTAATAGGATGTTACTTTAATCAAACAAACAAACAAACCAAGAATTTATATCTATGTTGAAATGTAACAAAATTGCCAACCTGATTTTGATACGATCCCCAACAAGAGAGACGTAATAAATGCTTCTCAGACACCCTACACCCACTACAATTTGCTAATACAAAGAAGTTAAGGAAACACTAAATGTTAGTCTTTTCAAATAAAGTGAGAAAAACTTTATCAACATAACAGCAAATTGTTATGGATACTAAATAAACACTGGCTGTCGATGATTGATGACGATTGATCGGCTATTAATCATGTGCCAAACTACAGCAGATAACTGGGGCACCTATTATACAATGTTCAAGGAGTTCACTGTACAGGACTGAACTGTTTTCACTTCAAATGTATGGAGTTTAAGTGAAGGCGATGACTTTCCTGCTCTCAAGAAATGTAGAGAAAGGAAAATTACATGTATTGGCCAATGCAAAGAGGGTAAGAGATCATAGAATAAGGAAATTTGATCAACATACAGCAAAATTAATGTAGGTACTCACATAAACACTGGCTGTCGATGAACGATCGTTCTTTAATATGTACCAAACAATACAGAGCAGATAAAAAGTTTCCATTTGTGTTTAAGAAACTGGGGGCACCAATGATGACAAATGTTTTCAGAGGAGGTCACTGTACAGGACTGAAATGGTTTCACTTTAAATGTATCGAGTTCGGGAAGAACAAACCACTTTGAAAAACACATAAACGATTGCATGAAAAATAGACTAGCCAAATCGGACCGTTTATAAACTAGAGAAGTTCAAAATGTGATTTCAAGATGGCGGCTGTGGCGGCCATCATACAAGAATAACAACAAATTTGTTGGGACCATGTGCAGGATCATTTCATGCAAGTTTCAGCCAATTCGCTACCTATAGAACTTGAGAAGAAGTTCAAAATTTGTAAAAGCTTAACGTACGGCGGAATGCGGACGACGACGGACGAAACATGACGAATATAGGTAATCCTGACCCTTCGCTGAAATATCGCCAAATGGATATTAATATTAATGTAAAGATTCATTTTTATGTCATATGAGATAAACGCAAGATACAAATATGCCATAAAAATAGCACTGAAAAAATGAAATAAGCGAAAAAATACCAAACTCATGATACTATTTTGAGAATAGTGATGTAAACAGGTACTTAATTTTTATGACCATGTCTTGCATTTATGTAAACCAATAGTTTTTCTCCATTCTGACAGCTGCCTGGCCGTAGTGCGAATCTCAACAAATTTGCACACTTTTGCTTTGTTGTACTGTTTGCTGTATGTTTTATAGAAATAAAATAGTTATTAAACACTTTATTGGAGTTATTTTGTGCGTTTTTAAGGGATATTAATGGTTATTGCTTTGGTGCTGAGGTAAGTACTGTAGCCCTGTCGAGACAACACGTGTTAAGTGTACATAATAATTTGTTTGTATGCTTTGAATTAATTAACGTCCTATTAACAGTCTATGTGGTCATGTAAGGACGGCCTCCAATGTAATGCGGCACGCTGCGTGTATGTTGTGTGAGATTTTTGGTGCGTTTTTTTTGGGAAATATGCGGTAATATATCATGCTGTGTCTTCTTGTATAGTGATTTTGTTTTGAGTTTTACGGCCCATCGACAACAAAGGTCCATATTAGGGCCCAACTACAAGTCAGGCATTAATATCAGGGTAAGAAAAGGCAAGTAAGTGATGATTAAAACACAGATTGTCAAACGATTAATATATTTGATAAAAAAGGTTTGCATGGGATAAAATAGTGTTTGGCTAAAACACACGAGATACTCTATGCACAATGTTGATGAAACGATGAAATGTTTGAGTTGATACTGATGATAATGAGAAAACGTTCATATTTTGTTTAAAATACCGAGATTTCTTTGAGATAATTGAAAATACGATTATGTCTCAACGGCATGAAACAAAGTGTACATTGTCGGAGACATCATAGTAACTTATCACGTATGTGTTTTAAAAGCAATACAATGCAATAAAAACATGCTCCATCTGTGAGAGGAGAATCACATGCATGGCAATGTAGGGAGGATCCTCCCCTCTCAATAGATAGGAGTGTTGTAAAATATGCGTGTCCAATTCGAGCCGAGAGAAAACAACTTTCCTCTCTGCGGTCTCTCCGACTGGACAGGTTAGGGATTAAGTGCAGGTTGTACTTTAAACAGTTTATTGTATTGTTTCGGTAGAACCACCTTAGATCGTGTAAGTTAGTCGGTGTAAGGTAGTTTCAAATGTGTTTGTGCTAGGCGAAGAGCAGTAACTTAGCTGCTTTATCGGCCTTTTTATTTCCTTTTTATACCCACATGGCTGGGAATCCAGAGATAAGATAATTTGAGTTTTTAGAAGACCAATCGAAATGCTCCGATCAAAAGATTTTGGATTAATGAGTTTTCTAGGGAATCTTGATTCCAAAGCCTGAAGAACCGAAATAGAGTCGGAACAGATAATTGCCTTTTCAATGTGTTATTCTTCGATATGTGTCGAAGACGCCAGACCGATAGCACATGCTTCCGCAGAGAAAATGTGAGGCAACAACCAGCTATTTACCAGCATTTTAACATTGATTCTTTTGAGAACATTTCTGATAGCGATATTCAATTCGAATTGATGAACAACTTTTTTGAAACACTTTAACTTCAAATAGAGAGGGAAAATAATATCAAATAATTCTCACCTTAAATATGTTCTGTTAGACATTAAGTGCTCGCTACTTCCTAAACCTTATCCAGAATAAAATCATCCTCGCAACAGGGAATACGTAGCGCGTTTTGCTCATTATCCTTGGGACTATTGCAAGGAACGTGGTTTAACGCCCTTGGTGAATTGTAATAGATACCTATTCCATTTACTTCATCACAGACATTAATTGTGAAATTACTTTTGAACTTTGTTACGTGTGTTCTTTGTTACATAGAAGTGTCTTTTTATTATCATATTGATACGATTGACTTGTTTCACTTTTCAAAATAGTCGTCCGCTAGAACACTGTCAATTAAGTCTCTGTGCACGTGGTGACTTACCTGTTCGATGTTTGAACGACTTTCTGGGGTACATCAGATCTAGAGTTCAGATACTCAGACTGATATTCTTTACGGTTCTTTATTCTGTTTCTCTAACGCAAGGCTGTGTCATTTTATTATATTTATTAGAACTGCAACAAATGCGATCTATGGTCACAGGGTTTACTAACCGATAGTGCAACGTACATTTAGGAACTAAGATGATTTGGCTGGTACTTAAAAGTTATCCGCTTTGTCACTTTCTTTTATTGCTTATATAAACCTGATATGCATTGTATTGTTCCAGAAGTATCCAAAGTCGATCAGATGCATAGGATATCGTGACCGATGAAAGAGTTTGT
>NW_027188204.1:0-33964 GCF_041381155.1 Argopecten irradians
ATGTTCTGTACTATCAATCTCAAACTGTAAAACCCTATCTAAATACAACATTATTACCTACACGGCCACTGCTGAAGAATGTTCTCAATATCACTCTCAAACTGGTAAAAAACCCATCTAAATACAACTATTACCTACACGACCGAAACTGCTTGAAGAATGTTCTGTACATAATCATTCAACAGTAATCCTGACAAAACCTTACGATGCAACATACAAGCAGATTAACCTACACGAGCGCACTGCTGACGAAGAACTTTACTATCAATTCAAAAACTTGTTAAACCCTATCTGTAATAACAAACAAGTACCTACACAGCTCACATTGGTACTGCTCTGAAGAATGGTTCTGACATGTCTATCAATTTCTCAAACTTTTTAAAACCCAACACTTAAATTACAACATATTACGCTACTAAACGGACACTGGGCTGTACGAATGTTCCTGTACTAACAATCTGCAAACTGTTAAAACCCTATCTTGTATACAACTATTACCACTACACGACCATGCTGAAGAATGTTCTGTAATATCAATCTCAAAATGTGAAAAACGCATAACTAAATACTAACAAACATTATGTTACCTACACGGCCACTCACTGCTGAAGAATGTTTCTTTTAATATCAATCTCAAACTGTTAAACCCTATCTAAAACACAGAACTTTATTTACACGGCCACTGCTGAGAATGTTCTGTAATCTATCACTAATCTCAAAACTGAAAAAACCCTATCTAAATACAACTATTATTACCTACAAGACCACTGCTGAAGAATGTTCTGTAATATCAATCTCAAACATGTAAAACCATATCTAAATGCAACTATTACCTACAACGGACCACTGCTGAAGAATGTTCTGTACTATCAATCAAAAACATGTAAAACCCTATCATTAAATACAACGAATTACCTACAAGTACCACTGTCTGAGAAGAATGTTCTGTACTAATCCATCTAAAACTGTAAAACCCTATCTAATGATACAACTACTGTACCTACACTGACCAGTTGGCTGACGAATGTTCTGTAACTATCTATCTCGATAAACTACAAAAAACCTATATAAATACAACTACTCAACCTACACGGTACCACTGCTTGAAGTAATGTTCTGCTGAAAATATCAATCTCATAACTGTAAAACCCTATCTAAATTACAACTTATTACCTACATACCCACTGCTGAAGAATGTTCTGTATCTATTCAATCTCAAAACTGTTAAAACCCTATCCTAAATACAACTATTACTACACGATCCACTGTCTGAAGTAGATGTTCTGTACAATTAATCTCAAACTGTATAAGCCTATCTTATATACAACTGATTACCTACAACGAACCACAGCTGAAGAATGATTCTGTATATATCAATCTCAAACTGTAAAACCCCTATCTAAATACAAATGATTACCTTACACTGTCCCAGCTGCTGAAGAATGTTCTGTAGATATCAATCTCAAACTGTAAAACCCTATCTCTGTAATCACAACTATTACCTACCTCACGACGCACTGGCTGAATAATGTTCTGTAGCTATCAATCTCAAACTGTAAAACCATATCTAAATACAACTTATTCTCTACTACACTACCACTGTCTGAAGGAATGTTCTGTACTATCAATCGTCAAACTGTTAAAACCTTATTTAAAAACAACCTAGTACCTACACAGTGCCACTGCTGAAGAATGTTCTGTACTATCAATCTCAAACTGTAAAACCCTATCTATATATACAACTATTACTATACCGCTACACGAACCCACTGCTGAAGAATGTTTCTGTACTGTCAATCTCAAAACTGTAAAAACCCTATTCTGTTATTACGACCTATAACCTACACGGCCACTGCTGAAGAATGTATCTGTGTATTTATCAATCTCAAAACTGTTTTAAACCCTATCTAAAATACAACCTTTAACTACACGGCCACTGCTGAAAGAATGTTCTGTACTTTTATCAATCTCAAAAACTGATAAAAACCCTATCTGTATACAACTATGTACCTACACGACTAACAGCTGAAGAATGTTCTGTACTAATAATTCTCAAACAGTTTAAACCATATTAAATAACAATTTATTACCTACACGGCTTGTCATTCGCCTGAGCGAATGTCTGTGTAATATCAATCTCAAAGTCTGTAAAAAAACCTTATCTAAATACAACTATTACTCTACACGGCCACTGGCTGAAGAATGTTCTGTACTATCAATCTCATATGTTGTAAAACCCTCTCTAAATAGCAACTATTACCTTACGACGGCCACTGCAGAAGAATGTTCATGGAAGTATCAATCTCATAAACTTGTTTAAAAAACCCTATCTAAATACAACAATTGTTACTACACTGTCATTTGCTGTGAGTAATGATCTTGTAATATCAATGCTCAATACTGTAAAATGCCTATCTAAATACAACTATTTACCCACTACACGACACATGCTGAAGAAATGATCTGTAAGATCAATCTCAAACTATCAAACCTATGTAAAACAAAACTACACGATCCACTGTGAAGAATGTTCAGTAAACATTTACACTTCACGACCACTGTATGAAGGAATGTTATAGTTACTATCAAATCTCAAACTGTTTAATCCCTATTTTCTAAATAGTCAACGTATTACCTACACGACCACTGCTGAAGAATGTTCTTGTACTATCAATCTCAAACTGTAAAACCCTATCTAAATACAACTATTACCTACACGACCACTGCTGAAGAATGTTCTGTACTATCTAAATATCAATCTCAAACTGTAAAACCCTATCTAAATACAACTATTACCTACACGGCCACTGCTGAAGAATGTTCTGTACTATCAATCTCAAACTGTAAAACCCTATCTAAATACAACTATTACCTACACGACCACTGCTGAAGAATGTTCTGTACTATCAATCTCAAACTGTAAAACCCTATCTAAATACAACTATTACCTACACGACCACTGCTGAAGAATGTTCTGTACTATCAATCTCAAACTGTAAAACCCTATCTAAATACAACTATTACCTACACGACCACTGCTGAAGAATGTTCTGTAATATCAATCTCAAACTGTAAAACCCTATCTAAATACAACTATTACCTACACGGCCACTGCTGAAGAATGTTCTGTACTATCAATCTCAAACTGTAAAACCCTATCTAAATACAACTATTACCTACACGACCACTGCTGAAGAATGTTCTGTACTATCAATCTCAAACTGTAAAACCCTATCTATATACAACTATTACCTTTACCTACACGACCACTGCTGAAGAATGTTCTGTACTATCAATCTCAAACTGTAAAACCGATGTTATTTATCTAAACAACTATTCTTTACCTACACGGCCACTGCTGAAGAATGTTCTGTAATATCAATCTCAAACTGTAAAACCCTATCTAAATACAACTTTTACTTTACCTACACAGCTGCTGAAGAATGTTCTGTAATATCAATCTCAAACTGTAAAACCCTATCTAAATACAACTATTACCTACACGACCACTGCTGAAGAATGTTCTGTACTATCAATCTCAAACTGTAAAACCCTATCTAAATACAACTATTACCTACACGACCACTGCTGAAGAATGTTCTGTACTAAATCAATCTCAAACTGTAAAACCCTAATCTAATTACAACTATTAATACACGAATAAAACACTGCTGAAGAATGTTCTGTACTATCAATCTCAAACTGTAAAAACCCTATCTAAATACAACTATACCTACACGGACCACTGCTGAAGAATGTTTTCTGTAATATCAATCTCAAACTGTAAAACCCTATCTAAATACAACTATTACCTACACGGACCATGGTTTCCTGCTGAAGAATGTTTCTGTACTATTCAATCTCAAACTGTAAAAACCATATCTAAACTATAACTCGTGGAACCTACACGGCCACTGCTGAAGAATGTTCTGTAAATCAATCTCAAACTGTAAAACCCCTATCTAAATACAACTATTACCTACACGGCCACTGCTGAAGAATGTTCTGTACTATCAATCTCAAACTGTAAAACCCTATCTAAATACAACTTTTACTTTAATACGATTTACCTACACGGCCACTGCTGAAGAATGTTCTGTACTATCAATCTCAAACTGTAAAACCCTATCTAAATACAACTATTACCTACACGGCCACTGCTGAAGAATGTTCTGTACTATCAATCTCAAACTGTAAAACCCTATCTAAATACAACTATTACCTACACGGCCACTGCTGAAGAATGTTCTGTACTATCAATCTCAAACTGTAAAACCCTATCTAAATACAACTATTACCTACACGGCCACTGCTGAAGAATGTTCTGTACTATCAATCTCAAACTGTAAAAACCCTATCTAAATACAACTATTACCTACACGACCACTGTCTTCAACACATGTTTCTGACTAAACACAAACACCTGGGCATTACTAAAACAAGACTTGAAATAGGACTATCCCAAATATAACAAAATATATGCAATAAGCAAATGCATCATTAGGTTTTCATTCATCGAAATGTGAAAGTAAATTCTAAATCTAATAAAGAAACATTACCTACCTAATTAGACATGGTACAGAGAAGGGAATCCCGCTTTGTAAATAATGATATCCACATCACCTCATGTGTCAGCAACATACTACAAGTTTCTGCATTGGCCAAACGTATCTGATAGGACGTAGGGAATGCGTCTAATGATGATGTATTATCATCACCTATAGATTGCTGTTTTTTTATACAAAAGATTAATATTTAAAACCACAAAATCGTAACAACAAGAATGATCTTATGTCTCTTCTCTTTAATTATACAGAAACAAGGAATCTTAGAAAATATTATGTTTACTTTAAAGGTGTATGGTCTATCACTTTCGCTTTTTTTGTCTTAGTGATTACTGTTAAAAGTGTTATACTACATTTTTCTCTCCGTTTTTCCAAGGTTTAATCAATTCTACTTTTATCCAACTTTTTATAAAAGTTGCAGCCTTGGGAGTATATTTGTGTTATAATAAAATGTAAAATAAATCTTTCTCACGTGTGTAAAGCAGTCTGAAAAACTAGGCTCAAAAGTTGCCGAATCATTCCGAACATCGTCGCGACCTATCTTGAAGTAATCACGAGAGTTGGGAAAACCAATGCTAAGAGATTAACAAAAACAAATGAGGTTCGACCATCAGCAGACTGGGGTATTCTACTATGAAAATAATGCTCGCCACATCTCAATATTTGATATGCTACTACCAGCAATGATTTGCTTTTATCAGCCAGAAGGAAAAAACGTAAAGCACACACATGCGCGCTTACGCTAGTTACTCTGTGATTCACCAAGTGCATGTCGTTATTGTCGGACGTCAGTCACAAGTGATATTGTTTATGATTACGATATCAATAATTTCCGACAAAAACCCAGTAGTTACACTGTCCATGGATGTGTGATTGATAGGCGTTTTATTCATAAACCAGGAATATATAATCACTGAGGATTTCGGTGTCGTCTCTAATTAGGTTCGGACAATATACTTTTGGGTAAGCTTAAATTCATCTAGTTACATGTCCATTTACAATTATTCAATGTTTAGAGCCGACAAAATCGTTACATGAAATATAGATTTTAAGTGATATACAATTGTACGTGTTATTAAACAGATGGTGTGGTGGGCTGGGGTTACCTTTATTATAACGTACTGATTAAAGGGAAACTGAACCGGAATATATCGTCATAAGCATATTATATAGTATGCCATTAGAAAATATCGGCACTTTGATATTGTACTGGACTTAGGTTTTTGCCCATTACCCCTTAGATTGGCATGTATGTATTATGTTGGTATAATATCATGGCGGGAGCGCTTGGGGATATGCATCCGTGTATAGTAGCGGCCCGCATCTGGAACCTCTGGTCGTATATAATTATGTGGTTCTTTATAACCACTAAGGAGTAGTGAATTTATATTCCCCATATAGCCTGTCGGTGTCTCACAACCATGTCCGAGACAGTATTAACCTATTACACCTCTGTACATTCATGTGGAGTTGTCAAACCGGATTTATAAGTATCGTATCCTCCCATGAATATATAATACATATGTTACATGTAATAGATACGTGTCTCAGGTGAGTTCATTTATAGTTTCTGATGGTCAACTAGAATTTCCAGTCACAGCAGAGGATATCTCGTTACATTGATTTCTATTTTCATCCCAAACTGAAAGATTGTAACACCAACAATATATTTGGTATGTTATAAAAATTATTGACATTGATATGAGCAATAAATTATAATCTTTGTGAATAAATTGTTGGCAAATAATATATATCAATTTGTATGGTTGCAGGTAAAGAAACTATTAGTTAACTTATTTAAGTACAGATTGATTATAGGATCTATATACCATATTAGTTAACTTATTCGTGTTTTTTTGGTGATTAAAAAATAACCTCGTTAGTTAATGAACAAATCCACAATATATTAGATCCGTTCACTGTAGACAGTGACACCCTATTGTAAATTATAATAACAGAAACAGTCTTACAATTACCCCTAAACCCTAATCCTTTCCTTCTTGTTATCTGGAGGTTCTAACTCGCCTACACAAGCACTCTGAAATGTTTTAAATTAAATCTTCAGGTTATGCTGTATATAACTGAAAGTAAATATAATCACTCTCACACTCATATGCAAATGCCCAGAAATGTTCATGTATGAATAGCTTGTTGTCAAACTCAAATTCGATCGTCATCCTAACAATCATCGTGTGTTTGTTTTTTTTCGAAATAATTTCAATAATATTTTGAAATTCAATGCAACTGAATCGCACACGCTGGTATGTGTACGTCTAATTAACTCCCTGAGTCATTAAAGGATGGGGGCATAGCGTGTGATCGGACTTGCGTCACTATTCCAGTCCACTCGGCAACAATACTATGACGGTAAAATAATAGTGACGTCCTTAACCTGGCCATATAGATAACTAGAATACCTGACGGTTTTAGCGGTCAAACTGTGATATATAATAATTCCAGTCTACTCTGGCTGTATTTATTGTTTTGTTTCACAATATTCGATTCATGTACATAATATGATAATATTAAGAACTATTGAGATAAATTATACATGTATTATTAGGCTCGCCCCCTGGTTTTTTAATCTGTAAGTTATACCATGTATTTATTGTTCGCCCAGTATATCCTGTAAAACTTACATGATTTTATTGTTCGTCAGTTATCTGTAAATATAATGTTTTTTTGTTCGCCAGTTATCTCTGATTATATATAAATGTGAGAACCTCCCCCGCCCCCCTCCCCCCCCCTCACCGCGTTAGCCTGTTAATATTTAATGTTACTATATTGTTCGCCAGTTATCCTGTAAATTATACATGTATTACTTGTTTCGCCAGTTATCCCCCTACCCCATTTACTTGTATATTTGTTCGCCAGTTTTCCTGTAAGATATGACATGTTTGTATACTAATTTAGTTCGCCTGGTTAATCTGTAAATTATACTGTATTATTGTTCGCCAGATTATCTGTAAATATACATGTTTTATTGTTCGCCTGTTATGCCTGTAAATAAACTGTTGCTGTTTTTTTGTTCGCCCAAGTTATCCTGTTAAATATACATGTACTAATTGTTCGCCAGTACTTCTGTAAATATATCATGTTTTATTGTTCGCCAGTGATACTGTTAAAATAATACATGTATTTATTGTGCGGCCAGTTATCTGTAATTATACATGGTTTAATACCCGTAGCCCAGCTTATAAACTATGTAAAATATAAGTGTTTTATTGTTCGCCTAGTCATACTTGTTAATATACAATGTATTCATGGATCGGACAGTTATCCTGATTTAATTTACTTATACATGTTTTATTGTTCGCCAAGTTATCCTGTACTCATTATACGTGTATAATTAAGTTTCGACTCAGCATATCTCTGTAAATAATTATACATGCCCCCTCCCCCCCCCCCATATTCATTCCATCGCCAGTTATCCATGTAAAGGCTCATAAACATTGTAGTATATTGTTCGGACAGTTATCTAGTAAAATATACGATGGAATAATATTATTTGTTCCGCAAGTTATCTCGTGTATTATACATGTATTATGTGCCAGTTATCCAGCGTTGATATTAACTGTAAGATATAACATGTTTTGTGTTGTTACGCCAGTTACTCCTGTAAACTATACATTGTTTTATTGTTCTCGCCAGTTATACCTTGTAAAATATACATGTGCTAATGGTCGCCTGTTGCATCCTGTTAATTATACATGTTATTTTGTTCGCCAGTTATCCTGTAAAAATATACATGTTTTATGTTGTTCGCCAGTTTATCCTGTAAGATATACATTGTTTTATTAGTTTCGCCAGTGATCCTATCTGTAGATATACAATGTATTATTGGTCGCCAGTTTATCCCTAGTAAATTTACATGTATTTTGTACGCCAGTTTCCTGTAAATTACATGTACTAATTGTTCGCCAGTTATCTGTAAATACTACATGATTTTATTGTTCGCCAGTTTATCCTGTAAAGTATACGATGTTTTATGTTCGCCAGTTAGACCTGATTAGAAGCATACATGTATTATTGTTCGCGTTATCCTTGTCTAATATACATGTAGTATTGTTCGCCAGTTATCCTGTAACATATACATGTATTATTTTACGACAGTTATCCTGTAAATATACATGTTACTCATGTTTCGCCAAGTTACACTGTATTATAACCATTGGTCTATTATTGTTACAGCAACTACCACTGTGATTCTTTGTTTTGTTACATAAAAAAATTAAAAGGTGAAAAATAGACTGCCGTGTTAATAGCCTGCCATCGTTACTTACAAATGTATGTACATAATTACACTACAATCGTAGTAATAGATAGCATATTGTGTATAAGGTAGCTTCGATTTAATTGATTCCAACCTAGGCCAACATTCTTTATTTACTACTATGGTATGTTAATGTGTGTTGTTTGGAGGTAAGAATAGAATTTGGTTGCCAAAAAAACACAATTAGAAATATGCCTATAAACTGCCGTGCACAATGTTTAGGAAATCACCTTGTTGGAATCGTAAACTGTGTTAGACGTACGACACAATATGTAAAACTTTTTGAAATCGTGCATCTTCCAGATGTTTAATGTTATAAGAGGGAACATCATAGTGGTAGCAAAAACGTTCTGTTTTAAACTTAAAAATCAGCACATTTTTGTTTAACCTCTGAATGATTGGTTATATTATACTAACACTTAAACCATCCATGTGTTGTATGGGGTGACACCATTGCTGTTCTCTGACGTTATTGACTGTTCTAAAGAATCTATGCATTATCGATAGGGAGTCTTCGCTACTAATTTTCTCCAATTAAAACCATCTTTCATCTCGATCTCAACCTTGTGACGACGATCGCATTGATAGTTCCTGGTGTTATGTGGGTGGGATTACTATGTTCTTTCAGAAATTAGAACAAAATAATTTCTACCCAGGATGTTCATGACTCTCCCGTGTATATTTAATATCTTTGTGAAACCAAAACATCATAGGATACCTTATTATATATCAGATCTAAATAGTAATCATTGGTATCTCAAAGTTATTCTATAGACAAACTTTATTGTTTCACTGTTG
Organism: Argopecten irradians; assembly: GCF_041381155.1. Lineage (NCBI taxonomy): Eukaryota > Metazoa > Mollusca > Bivalvia > Pectinida > Pectinidae > Argopecten > Argopecten irradians. The sequence goes on from NW_027188204.1 coordinate 9,637, forward strand.
TGCCAACTAGTACCGGCAACGATTGAGTATTTGAATCTCGATTCCGAGTTTGGTATCGCATTCGATATCACGGAGTAACCGAGCAGGTATGTTCCAACTCTTGTTAGAGTTTAAATACATTGCGCATGGTGAAACAGATCGATATTCAGCTCATGAAGTGTTAATTAGATATCCTACATTTGTATTAAGATCGTTGATTTCACGCCAAAGTATCCTATTTTGTCATACAATTGTGAAACTTACATACAGCTTGATGCCGAGTTCCTAGCAAAAACAGTTTTCATCTGAACATCTTGCTTATTTATCCTAGATATTCACAAAATATGACTGAGAAACAAATTATGTAGGTTCATATGTATAAATCTGATATGCCGCTTTGCTATTATTTGATGAAGAATAAAGAGTGTTTGACCCATTGTTTACATCGTTGTGTCAGGTCTTTGCGCAACCATTTTGATCGATGATATTGCGAAAAAGTGTACGGTTTTGGAGTTGAGATTTGCAGACGGTTTGGTATTATTTATATGATGGCATCCTCCATGCGTAATATAATCCCAACCGTAACGTATTAAGAACAACGGATCTGAGAATTAGTTACAGTTTATATTATTTTATGGACCCACCAAAGTGCGCATAGACTATTTTTTAGGCGTTTTAGGGAACCAGATAAAAAAACCCAGTAAAAAATCCTATTTCCACATTAAACACACATAGTACAATGTAGAATTAAATCTGGATGTTTACCGATTTTTTTTTTCTAGACCCTAAAACGTCTATAAAATGGTCTTGGGGTACTCTGGTTGTCCACGATTACATGATAATTAATGTACATATAAATATATAAACCATGTAAATAGATTCCCTAGCTGTAGGCATTAATTTAACATTTCTCCCAGTTCACCTTTAAATTGGATAGTTTTGCCACTGTCCACTCGAGTCACACTGACCAATGCATATATACTATCACATAATTTGTTTTTTTAGCGCAGAATTTTCAAATTATACGAGTGAGATGTGTGTACCTCCATCTGAATAGTATACATGATTTCTTATACTGTTTGTATGCCCATACTACAAATGCCTATAGGACCCCCCCCCCCCCCCCCCCCCCCCCTCTCCAATCCACCCCCCCAATTTTTGATGTGGTATTATAAGAGTTTTTATTTTTTTAAACTTTTGAATTGATGATAGCCCTTTTAAATCGTATACCTAAAAAGCTATTTTGGGGAGAATTTAACACGGCAAAATTTGCTGTAAATGATGCCATAAGAGTCGGACATCTTGTCCGCCGTCATTGGTAATCCTAGGCGTAACACACGACGGAAATCTGAGAATAAGAGCTGTTCATTTTCAATATGGACCAAACAGACCATGATAACCCATGTATACATGTTTGAGGGGTCTAGAATAAAATACCGTTAACTCACATTCATTCTAATGTCCTACAAAGTTACGTATTTATATTGCGAAAGGTTGGCAAAACGCTTCCGGATCCCCGACACAACAAAAACAAAAATCAAGAAAAATCTTACCACGGAGACCTCTCTCCGGCCTGCGCATTAATTAGCGGACCAAAAATCCATACTTCTAGGACCGTCTAAAGGAAACATATTGCTTACCGTTGGAGGGGTTGAGAAACGATACTGTTTTTTTCCCTTTTAAAATCGTAATAAAAGATGGTCCATGGGCTTAGGGGCACTGTGTTTGTTGCGTTGGACATTGATACAAGACTTTATCTAATTATGCCAAACTCCTTTGGTGGGCGTAACTATCAACTCTTGGCACATTTTCCTATACGAGTGAGATGTCCATCCTCGTTTATGATTTGAAATGACGTCAGTTATATGAAATTTCGTATTGCGTGCCCGTTAATATAGCTCGTATGTCCTATATGTGCTCAAACAATCTTTTGATGTGGTAGTAAAGAGTTTTATTTTTTTTTAAACACTTTGAATTGATGAAGTCCTTTTATTCGTTATACTTAAAAAGCTTTTTTGGAGAAATTTAACGGCAAAATTTGCTGTAAAGTGCCATTAGAGTTCGGACCATCTTGTCCACGCCGTCTTGGGAATCTAGCGTAACCCACAGGATCTGAGAAAATAAGCTGTTCATTTTTCATTATGGACCAACAGGACCATGTTTTCATGTTTGAGGGGGTCCCCTAGATAAAATACCGGTTTAACTCACAATTCTACAAAGTACGAAAAATATATTGCGAACGTTGGAACCGCTCCGGATCCCCGACGACAAAAGACAAAAAACCAAGATAAATAAAACTACCACACGCTGGCGCTTTAGCGGGCCTATAAAAATCATACTTCTGAGGACGTCTAATAAGAAACATATAATTGCCTACCGTTTGAGAAAGAGCGATTACTTTTTCCTTTTAAAATCGTTTGAAAATGGTCCATGGGCCACAGTGCTGGGTGGGACATTGATACAATAACTTTATCTATTATCAGACTTTTGTTGGCTGTAACATTTTAAGTTTCCTTGAATGTCCCTCTATCGTTTTTGAAATTACGTTCTAATTGAATTACGTGCCCGTAATAACCGATATTTATCTAATTGTTACTGTACACATGTACAGTACCTATGTCCTGGCTATAAAAACCCAATGTATGATATGATAATTCCTCAATATTTAACATTGGGCAGTTACAATGTAGATTTTTGTTGTACTAATTTCTTCAGAGTTCAAGAGGACACAAAAACACTGAGTTTTAAGTCAAATGTGAGAATTCGTTGAATAACGTTAATGTATTCTTAAAATTGTAGAGCAGTACATTATATCTTTGTATTTATTTGGTTTATCGGTTAGTCTGATACTGTCATTGGATTTAATCGGTTGCTCATGACAACACAACAGAAGAAATCGAAACTAATGTTTCCCCAAAAATCATCAACTGTTTTTATCAAATAATATTCTTAACTCTATACAGACTGTATACGAATGCGTTTAAATTATTAAACTTTAGCTTTTTTTTCTTTATAAACTGGAACCGCCTAGTGATTTTGGGCCCCGTGTAATATTTTTGCATGTATCATTAGTGTAATTAAGCATTCGTTGTCATATTTTGACATGTATTGATGTGTGACATAAATTGGTTGTTCTCGCATATCTATCATGGTGCGGATGTATATATTTCTATTATGGTATGCTTATTTAAGTACTTGTGCGTGCTATTTGATATGCTTTTTTAAAGTTACAATAGCCGATGTATGCAAAAATATGACATGAACAAGGTAACTGTATATCAAGCGCATTACGTGATAAATTAGTATACCCATTTCTAGTCTACTACAAAATTAAGAGATAGCATTACTTACTTTACTTGAAGCTTTCCTAAGTCGTCTAACCGCGTACAAGTTAAATATTATGTCTAATGAATTTAATTCTAATAATAGTACGCAAATTGGTCTATTTTCATGTCATTATCTGAAAGAAAGAAATCCAAACCGTACACTCACTTTTGTTTAAAACTTGTGTCTCAACCGTTTACTACTATTGAAATTTCAAAACCGTTTGCGACACTAGTTCCCCCTGATATAGAAACATAAATTGGTTTATTTAATATTAAATAGTAAACAAATTACAATACCAATGGAAACGGACGGGAAATTCCTAAAGATTTCCAATATTAATTCATCAGTAAAAACTAATACCTCAAATATTACGTCGGCAAATCGAAGCTGAAACGAAAAAATTAAGCTGAGTTTTCTGTCATGAGTGTGATATTCAAATGCATTTTTTTTTGAAATATAAGAAAACAGAAACAAAAAAATTGTTTTGCATGAAACATTATCAATATTCTTCAGTCAAATCCACTGACAAACCATTGAAAATCATGGTATCATACCGTTATACACCACGATCAAAATTAGTGATACACAAATGCACAGTAACCCCCGTGGTCTTTCATGTGGCCGAAGCGATACCGAAAACGGATCAAAACCAACGTCGTTGCCGGACTATTATTGCACTACAGTTGAATGATGGCTGGTCTAACCTCTTTGTGTTAAATCCCTTAACAAAAATTGAAGTTGTCTCGTTTTCCCTGATTGAAACAAGAATATTTTCGTGCATACCCGTACTTTAAATTAGATGCAAACATATGATTCCGAATTTATAAGGCGCACGATAGAATACGTCAGAATAGGTCGGATCTATCAATGGGTCCTTTAAGATGTCAGGCACCCAATTATTCCAGTGTCCTAGAACATGTTCTCCGTCTCTTACCCGAATCATCATAATCCATTTGTATTCATTAGTTATTCCATTTATATTTCCATTTAGTAACATTAGTAATTAATTCATTATTCCATCAGGCAGGCTTTGGAAACAGAAACAAGGATTCCCTAATGATAAGAAAGAATACTCGAACTTTCCCTGTATATAATTAAGACTATCAGGGTATCCAGAGATGTCAGCGTGATTGCTTTGACTTTGATCTTATGGTGGTGTAAATACAAGGGGAAGTCATAGGATACGATTTATTACCTCTACCAAACGTCTGGTCGACACATGGAGAGACTCAGCTGGGGGTCTGGCGGGTAATGTCTGCTAATGACGTCATTTGGAAATAAATATCATCTCAACAAAATCGAGTAAGATTATTACTTCGGTGGAGAATCCTTATCATATTCATATCTTCAAATGTAGATATAAGAAATGTGTGTGTGTGTGTGTGTGTGTGTGTGTGTGTGTGTGTGTGTGTGTGTGTGTGTGTGTGTGTGTGTATGTGTGTGTGTGTGTGTGTGTGTGTGTGTGTTCGATATATCTATGTATCAACAGTTTCATTTTTATTATCTTAGTAGTTCACCATTTCAACATTATTATAGAACCCCCTCCACAACCATCAATTTCAACATTGTTGTAGTTTTGGATCTCTCTGCTAAACAATCAAAATTTAACAATAGTGTAGAAGATAGGTTCCCCACTGTTTCGCCTCAGTCTTACTTCTTACAGTTATTACGTATACATTTCCTTTGCATTTGAAGCATGCTAAGATCATATTTTGTACATAATTTGTACTTTAATCCAGATTCCATAACAATACATGTCAAAAATATGTAATAATGTTATAGTTTAAAATATATTCTTTATTTAATGCATTTAGTAGCATTAATATCAAACTGCAAATGACCAAATCATGCTATTCCGTTTACATCATGCATACCTAGCTAGCTATATATATTGTACACTGTATGTAAGAGATATACAGCACAAAAGAAAAAGATATTGTCACATACTTTATCACATGCACGTCCAAAGCAAGATACGTTCTTAGATCAATTCAGCCGTTAAGGTTTGTGTTTGGGTTAGGGTTTCCCTATGCTCTTAATTTGGGACGAAACTAAGCCCAACATGTTCTGTACTGGTTGTACTGTACAGGCCATGTAACACACTGGCCACAGAACGTTATCCGAGAAAATATTATAAAACAACGAACAGTGTCATCGTTTATCTAGCCGAACTCTTGGTATACCATACATTATGAATGGCTTTCCTTCCAATTCGGGAGAAGCCACACCATTGTCTATCACGTGTTGTATGACGTCATTCAAGACATTGTTGTCCATTGTCCTGCGCGTGTAGTCCCATGATCGTGAGTCTTTAGCTTTACTATTTAAAATCATGGACACCAGTTGATCGTTTGTCTCTTTGCGCCAATGACTCCATTCCTGTAGACTTCCGGTGTCACTCCCAGCATCCCCTACATCTTCCGTATCTGTTTCCTCCACGTGATCTGTGGAACTAAATGTCAACAAACGGTCGTCCAATAAGACTCGGTCTACTATATCCGCGCGCTCACGTGACCGGTTGACAGTCGTTACCCATGCGTCAACTGTATCACACCGACACTTATCCTCAAACTCTGAAGAATGTTGTTTGAGTTTCCGTAAATCAGACAGAGGTACATTTAGCGCTTCTGATTTGGATGTCCATGTCCGGTATTTCTCACAATGCTCAATGGCCGGTGATGCAATACAATGGCGTGGTGATTATGTAACGTTCAACCCAGTTTTCCGGTCTCTTGTAGTAGACTTTTTCCTATTTAACAACGCCAGATTCTAACTACTTATAAATCGTGGATTTCCCATCTTCTTATTTTTTTATTTTATACTAAACGATCTGTAAGAAAAATGTAAAAAAACATTGTTGTTTATGATCCCTTCTTCATAAATATTAGGTGGTAACTTACCTATATATCAAATATTTGGGGGTAAACGTGATCCCTTCAAACGTATATCTGAAGGATACAAGATCCTTACGTATATCTGTAGGATACAAATTTCTTATATTATCCCTATTTTTAGGGGTAACACGGATCATTCCAAACGTTATACGTTACAAATTAACTTATATATCGAATATCTGTATGATACAAGATATTACTTATATATCCAAATATTAGGGGATCCTCCTTAACACTTGATTCCCTATATTCAATTTTTAAACTCAGGTAATATCTGTAGGATACAAATTACTTATATTGTTGGATCCAATATTAGGGGTAACACGGGATCCCTTCTAACCTAATCATCCATTCAACGTATATTGTTAGGATACCCTTAACACGAGATCCATTCAATAATTATCTGTTGGATACCAATATTTTTTTATAACCTTTTATTTATTTTATATTTCTGTAGGATACATATCAAAATAATTAGGTGTTACAGTATACGTATATATCGTAGGATACAAATTACTTATATATCCAATATTAGTATATATGTAGGTAACACGTAACCACGGCGGATCCATTCAAACGTAACACGGGATATCTGTAGGATACAAATTACTAACTTATATATCCAATATTAACACGAGGGGTAACACGAGGGATCCATTCAAACGTATATCTGTAGGGATACAAATACTTATATCTGTATGATCCAATATTAGGGGTAACACGAGATCCATTCAAAACGTATATGATCGTGTGGATACAAAACCTTCAATTATCTTAGGGGGTTATAACACGAGCATCCAATCAATTAGGAGATACAAATTACTATATACATGTAACATATTAGGGTAATGTCGGAGATCCATTCAAACTTATATCTGTAGGATAACAAATTACTTATACATCCAATATTAGGGGGTAACACGAGATCCGTTCATTCAAAAACGTTATATCTGTAGGAGTCACACTTATACTGTAGGATACAATTTACTTATGATATCCCAATTATTATGCGGAGTAACACTGTAGGATCCCTTCAAATTAGGGGTAACACAGAACGTTACGTATCTGTAGGATACAAATTACTTATATTATCCAATATTAGGGGTAACACGAGATCCAATTCAAACGTAATATCTGTAGGATACAAAATTACTTATATATCCAAGTATTAGGGGTAACACGAGTTGGATTCAATTTACTCAAACGTATATCTGTATCGATTCTACAGTAATTGTAGGATACTTATATATCCAATAATTAGGGGTAACACAGAGATCCTTCCGTATATTGTTCCAATATCGGTATATCCTGTAGGATCCCTACGTAAATATCGTGTTAGGAAACAAATTATATATCCAATAATTAGGGTAACACGAGATCCATTCTAAACGTGGTATATCTAGTAGGATACAAATTACAATCCATTATTAGGGGGTAACACGTGATCGGATTCTAAAGTATATCTGGTGGATCCAATATATAGGGGTAACACGAGATCCGTATAGCTGTAGGATACAAAACGTATATATCTGTAATACGGGATACAAAAGTATATTGTTACAAATTATATATATCCAAATTAGGGGTAACACGTTGATCCCATTCAAAACGTATATCTCGTACGCGATACAAATCTTCGTATATATCCAATATTTAGGGGTAACACGACGATCCATTCAAAACGTATATCTGTAGGATACAAATTACTTATATATACCAATATTAGGGTACACACGGAGATCCAATTTCAAACGTATATCTGTAGGATACAAAATTACTTATATAAATCCAATTATTAGGGGGTAACACGAGATCCCTTCAAACGTATAATCTGTAGGATACAAATTACATTATAACATCCATATTAGGGGTTATGGCGAGATCAGTAACCTATACGAGATACAAATTACTTAAACGTATATCTGTAGGTAACCTACAAATGTATATATGTAGGAACCTTACAAACGTATGTAAGCTAGGAAGCGAACAACAGTATGATCCGGGTAACAACCTTACAAACGTATGTAAGTAGGAAGCGAACAACAGTATGATCCGGGTAACAACCTTACAAACGTATGTAAGTAGGAAGCGAACAACAGTATGATCCGGGTAACAACCTTACAAACGTATGTAAGTAGGAAGCGAACAACAGTATGATCCGGGTAACTACCTTACAAACGTATGTAAGTAGGAAGCGAACAACAGTATGATCCGGGTAACAACCTTACAAACGTATGTAAGTAGGAAGCGAACAACAGTATGATCCGGGTAACAACCTTACAAACGTATGTAAGTAGGAAGCGAACAACAGTATGATCCGGGTAACAACCTTACAAACGTATGTAAGTAGGAAGCGAACAACAGTATGATCCGGGTAACAACCTTACAAACGTATGTAAGTAGGAAGCGAACAACAGTATGATCCGGGTAACAACCTTACAAACGTATGTAAGTAGGAAGCGAACAACAGTATGATCCGGGTAACAACCTTACAAACGTATGTAAGTAGGAAGCGAACAACAGTATGATCCGGGTAACAACCTTACAAACGTATGTAAGTAGGAAGCGAACAACAGTATGATCCGGGTAACAACCTTACAAACGTATGTAAGTAGGAAGCGAACAACAGTATGATCCGGGTAACAACCTTACAAACGTATGTAAGTAGGAAGCGAACAACAGTATGATCCGGGTAACAACCTTACAAACGTATGTAAGTAGGAAGCGAACAAACAGTATGATCCGGGTAACAACCTTACAAACGTATGTAAGTAGGAAGCGAACAACAGTATGATCCGGGTAACAACCTTACAAACGTATGTAAGTAGGAAGCGAACAACAGTATGATCCGGGTAACAACCTTACAAACGTATGTAAGTAGGAAGCGAACAACAGTATGATCCGGGTAACAACCTTACAAACGTATGTAAGTAGGAAGCGAACAACAGTATGATCCGGGTAACAACCTTACAAACGTATGTAAGTAGGAAGCGAACAACAGTATGATCCGGGTAACAACCTTACAAACGTATGTAAGTAGGAAGCGAACAACAGTATGATCCGGGTAACAACCTTACAAACGTATGTAAGTAGGAAGCGAACAACAGTATGATCCGGGTAACAACCTTACAAACGTATGTAAGTAGGAAGCGAACAACAGTATGATCCGGGTAACATCCTTACAAACGTATGTAAGTAGGAAGCGAACAACAGTATGATCCGGGTAACAACCTTACAAACGTATGTAAGTAGGAAGCGAACAACAGTATGATCCGGGTAACAACCTTACAAACGTATGTAAGTAGGAAGCGAACAACAGTATGATCCGGGTAACAACCTTACAAACGTATGTAAGTAGGAAGCGAACAACAGTATGATCCGGGTAACAACCTTACAAACGTATGTAAGTAGGAAGCGAACAACAGTATGATCCGGGTAACAACCTTACAAACGTATGTAAGTAGGAAGCGAACAACAGTATGATCCGGGTAACAACCTTACAAACGTATGTAAGTAGGAAGCGAACAACAGTATGATCCGGGTAACAACCTTACAAACGTATGTAAGTAGGAAGCGAACAACAATATGATCCGGGTAACAACCTTACAAACGTATGTAAGTAGGAAGCGAACAACAGTATGATCCGGGTAACAACCTTACAAACGTATGTAAGTAGGAAGCGAACAACAGTATGATCCGGGTAACAACCTTACAAACGTATGTAAGTAGGAAGCGAACAACAGTATGATCCGGGTAACAACCTTACAAACGTATGTAAGTAGGAAGCGAACAACAGTATGATCCGGGTAACAACCTTACAAACGTATGTAAGTAGGAAGCGAACAACAGTATGATCCGGGTAACAACCTTACAAACGTATGTAAGTAGGAAGCGAACAACAGTATGATCCGGGTAACAACCTTACAAACGTATGTAAGTAGGAAGCGAACAACAGTATGATCCGGGTAACAACCTTACAAACGTATGTAAGTAGGAAGCGAACAACAGTATGATCCGGGTAACAACCTTACAAACGTATGTAAGTAGGAAGCGAACAACAGTATGATCCGGGTAACAACCTTACAAACGTATGTAAGTAGGAAGCGAACAACAGTATGATCCGGGTAACAACCTTACAAACGTATGTAAGTAGGAAGCGAACAACAGTATGATCCGGGTAACAACCTTACAAACGTATGTAAGTAGGAAGCGAACAACAGTATGATCCGGGTAACAACCTTACAAACGTATGTAAGTAGGAAGCGAACAACAGTATGATCCGGGTAACAACCTTACAAACGTATGTAAGTAGGAAGCGAACAACAGTATGATCCGGGTAACAACCTTACAAACGTATGTAAGTAGGAAGCGAACAACAGTATGATCCGGGTAACAACCTTACAAACGTATGTAAGTAGGAAGCGAACAACAGTATGATCCGGGTAACAACCTTACAAACGTATGTAAGTAGGAAGCGAACAACAGTATGATCCGGGTAACATCCTTACAAACGTATGTAAGTAGGAAGCGAACAACAGTATGATCCGGGTAACAACCTTACAAACGTATGTAAGTAGGAAGCGAACAACAGTATGATCCGGGTAACAACCTTACAAACGTATGTAAGTAGGAAGCGAACAACAGTATGATCCGGGTAACAACCTTACAAACGTATGTAAGTAGGAAGCGAACAACAGTATGATCCGGGTAACAACCTTACAAACGTATGTAAGTAGGAAGCGAACAACAGTATGATCCGGGTAACAACCTTACAAACGTATGTAAGTAGGAAGCGAACAACAGTATGATCCGGGTAACAACCTTACAAACGTATGTAAGTAGGAAGCGAACAACAGTATGATCCGGGGTAACAACCTTACAAACGTATGTAAGTAGGAAGCGAACAACAGTATGATCCGGGTAACAACCTTACAAACGTATGTAAGTAGGAAGCGAACAACAGTATGATCCGGGTAACAACCTTACAAACGTATGTAAGTAGGAAGCGAACAACAGTATGATCCGGGTAACAACCTTACAAACGTATGTAAGTAGGAAGCGAACAACAGTATGATCCGGGTAACAACCTTACAAACGTATGTAAGTAGGAAGCGAACAAAAGTATGATCCGGGTAACAACCTTACAAACGTATGTAAGTAGGAAGCGAACAACAGTATGATCCGGGTAACAACCTTACAAACGTATGTAAGTAGGAAGCGAACAACAGTATGATCCGGGTAACAACCTTACAAACGTATGTAAGTAGGAAGCGAACAACAGTATGATCCGGGTAACAACCTTACAAACGTATGTAAGTAGGAAGCGAACAACAGTATGATCCGGGTAACAACCTTACAAACGTATGTAAGTAGGAAGCGAACAACAGTATGATCCGGGTAACAACCTTACAAACGTATGTAAGTAGGAAGCGAACAACAGTATGATCCGGGTAACAACCTTACAAACGTATGTAAGTAGGAAGCGAACAACAGTATGATCCGGGTAACAACCTTTACAAACGTATGTAAGTAGGAAGCGAACAACAGTATGATCCGGGTAACAACCTTACAAACGTATGTAAGTAAGTAGGAAGCGAACAACAGTATGATCCGGGTAACAACCTTACAAACGTATGTAAGTAGGAAGCGAACAACAGTATGATCCGGGTAACAACCTTACAAACGTATGTAAGTAGGAAGCGAACAACAGTATGATCCGGGTAACAACCTTACAAACGTATGTAAGTAGGAAGCGAACAACAGTATGATCCGGGTAACAACCTTACAAACGTATGTAAGTAGGAAGCGAACAACAGTATGATCCGGGTAACAACCTTACAAACGTATGTAAGTAGGAAGCGAACAACAGTATGATCCGGGTAACAACCTTACAAACGTATGTAAGTAGGAAGCGAACAACAGTATGATCCGGGTAACAACCTTACAAACGTATGTAAGTAGGAAGCGAACAACAGTATGATCCGGGTAACAACCTACAACTAAGTAGAACGAACAAAATCCGGACTCAAGTATGTAAGTAGGAAGCGAACAACAGTATGATCCGGGTAACAACCTTACAAACGTATGTAAGTAGGAAGCGAACAACAGTATGATCCGGGTAACAACCTTACAAACGTATGTAAGTAGGAAGCGAACAACAGTATGATCCGGGTAACAACCTTACAAACGTATGTAAGTAGGAAGCGAACAACAGTATGATCCGGGTAACAACCTTACAAACGTATGTAAGTAGGAAGCGAACAACAGTATGATCCGGGTAACAACCTTACAAACGTATGTAAGTAGGAAGCGAACAACAGTATGATCCGGGTAACAACCTTACAAACGTATGTAAGTAGGAAGCGAACAACAGTATGATCCGGGTAACAACCTTACAAACGTATGTAAGTAGGAAGCGAACAACAGTATGATCCGGGTAACAACCTTACAACGTACGTATGTAAGTAGGAAGCGAACAACAGTATGATCCGGGTAACAACCTTACAAACGTATGTAAGTAGGAAGCGAACAACAGTATGATCCGGGTAACAACCTTACAAACGTATGTAAGTAGGAAGCGAACAACAGTATGATCCGGGTAACAACCTTACAAACGTATGTAAGTAGGAAGCGAACAACAGTATGATCCGGGTAACAACCTTACAAACGTATGTAAGTAGGAAGCGAACAACAGTATGATCCGGGTAACAACCTTACAAACGTATGTAAGTAGGAAGCGAACAACAGTATGATCCGGGTAACAACCTTACAAACGTATGTAAGTAGGAAGCGAACAACAGTATGATCCGGGTAACAACCTTACAAACGTATGTAAGTAGGAAGCGAACAACAGTATGATCCGGGTAACAACCTTACAAACGTATGTAAGTAGGAAGCGAACAACAGTATGATCCGGGTAACAACCTTACAAACGTATGTAAGTAGGAAGCGAACAACAGTATGATCCGGGTAACAACCTTACAAACGTATGTAAGTAGGAAGCGAACAACAGTATGATCCGGGTAACAACCTTACAAACGTATGTAAGTAGGAAGCGAACAACAGTATGATCCGGGTAACAACCTTACAAACGTATGTAAGTAGGAAGCGAACAACAGTATGATCCGGGTAACAACCTTACAAACGTATGTAAGTAGGAAGCGAACAACAGTATGATCCGGGTAACAACCTTACAAACGTATGTAAGTAGGAAGCGAACAACAGTATGATCCGGGTAACAACCTTACAAACGTATGTAAGTAGGAAGCGAACAACAGTATGATCCGGGTAACAACCTTACAAACGTATGTAAGTAGGAAGCGAACAACAGTATGATCCGGGTAACAACCTTACAAACGTATGTAAGTAGGAAGCGAACAACAGTATGATCCGGGTAACAACCTTACAAACGTATGTAAGTAGGAAGCGAACAACAGTATGATCCGGGTAACAACCTTACAAACGTATGTAAGTAGGAAGCGAACAACAGTATGATCCGGGTAACAACCTTACAAACGTATGTAAGTAGGAAGCGAACAACAGTATGATCCGGGTAACAACCTTACAAACGTATGTAAGTAGGAAGCGAACAACAGTATGATCCGGGTAACAACCTTACAAACGTATGTAAGTAGGAAGCGAACAACAGTATGATCCGGGTAACAACCTTACAAACGTATGTAAGTAGGAAGCGAACAACAGTATGATCCGGGTAACAACCTTACAAACGTATGTAAGTAGGAAGCGAACAACAGTATGATCCGGGTAACAACCTTACAAACGTATGTAAGTAGGAAGCGAACAACAGTATGATCCGGGTAACAACCTTACAAACGTATGTAAGTAGGAAGCGAACAACAGTATGATCCGGGTAACAACCTTACAAACGTATGTAAGTAGGAAGCGAACAACAGTATGATCCGGGTAACAACCTTACAAACGTATGTAAGTAGGAAGCGAACAACAGTATGATCCGGGTAACAACCTTACAAACGTATGTAAGTAGGAAGCGAACAACAGTATGATCCGGGTAACAACCTTACAAACGTATGTAAGTAGGAAGCGAACAACAGTATGATCCGGGTAACAACCTTACAAACGTATGTAAGTAGGAAGCGAACAACAGTATGATCCGGGTAACAACCTTACAAAGTATGTAAGTAGGAAGCGAACAACAGTATGATCCGGGTAACAACCTTACAAACGTATGTAAGTAGGAAGCGAACAACAGTATGATCCGGGTAACAACCTTACAAACGTATGTAAGTAGGAAGCGAACAACAGTATGATCCGGGTAACAACCTTACAAACGTATGTAAGTAGGAAGCGAACAACAGTATGATCCGGGTAACAACCTTACAAACGTATGTAAGTAGGAAGCGAACAACAGTATGATCCGGGTAACAACCTTACAAACGTAGTAAGTAGTAGGAAGCGAACAACAGTATGATCCGGGTAACAACCTTACAAACGTATGTAAGTAGGAAGCGAACAACAGTATGATCCGGGTAACAACCTTACAAACGTATGTAAGTAGGAAGCGAACAACAGTATGATCCGGGTAACAACCTTACAAACGTATGTAAGTAGGAAGCGAACAACAGTATGATCCGGGTAACAACCTTACAAACGTATGTAAGTAGGAAGCGAACAACAGTATGATCCGGGTAACAACCTTACAAACGTATGTAAGTAGGAAGCGAACAACAGTATGATCCGGGTAACAACCTTACAAACGTATGTAAGTAGGAAGCGAACAACAGTATGATCCGGGTAACAACCTTACAAACGTATGTAAGTAGGAAGCGAACAACAGTATGATCCGGGTAACAACCTTACAAACGTATGTAAGTAGGAAGCGAACAACAGTATGATCCGGGTAACAACCTTACAAACGTATGTAAGTAGGAAGCGAACAACAGTATGATCCGGGTAACAACCTTACAAACGTATGTAAGTAGGAAGCGAACAACAGTATGATCCGGGTAACAACCTTACAAACGTATGTAAGTAGGAAGCGAACAACAGTATGATCCGGGTAACAACCTTACAAACGTATGTAAGTAGGAAGCGAACAACAGTATGATCCGGGTAACAACCTTACAAACGTATGTAAGTAGGAAGCGAACAACAGTATGATCCGGGTAACAACCTTACAAACGTATGTAAGTAGGAAGCGAACAACAGTATGATCCGGGTAACAACCTTACAAACGTATGTAAGTAGAGTAGGAACATAAGTAAAGCGAACAACAGTATGATCCGGGTAACAACCTTACAAACGTATGTAAGTAGGAAGCGAACAACAGTATGATCCGGGTAACAACCTTACAAACGTATGTAAGTAGGAAGCGAACAACAGTATGATCCGGGTAACAACCTTACAAACGTATGTAAGTAGGAAGCGAACAACAGTATGATCCGGGTAACAACCTTACAAACGTATGTAAGTAGGAAGCGAACAACAGTATGATCCGGGTAACAACCTTACAAACGTATGTAAGTAGGAAGCGAACAACAGTATGATCCGGGTAACAACCTTACAAACGTATGTAAGTAGGAAGCGAACAACAGTATGATCCGGGTAACAACCTTACAAACGTATGTAAGTAGGAAGCGAACAACAGTATGATCCGGGTAACAACCTTACAAACGTATGTAAGTAGGAAGCGAACAACAGTATGATCCGGGTAACAACCTTACAAACGTATGTAAGTAGGAAGCGAACAACAGTATGATCCGGGTAACAACCTTACAAACGTATGTAAGTAGGAAGCGAACAACAGTATGATCCGGGTAACAACCTTACAAACGTATGTAAGTAGGAAGCGAACAACAGTATGATCCGGGTAACAACCTTACAAACGTATGTAAGTAGGAAGCGAACAACAGTATGATCCGGGTAACAACCTTACAAACGTATGTAAGTAGGAAGCGAACAACAGTATGATCCGGGTAACAACCTTACAAACGTATGTAAGTAGGAAGCGAACAACAGTATGATCCGGGTAACAACCTTACAAACGTATGTAAGTAGGAAGCGAACAACAGTATGATCCGGGTAACAACCTTACAAACGTATGTAAGTAGGAAGCGAACAACAGTATGATCCGGGTAACAACCTTACAAACGTATGTAAGTAGGAAGCGAACAACAGTATGATCCGGGTAACAACCTTACAAACGTATGTAAGTAGGAAGCGAACAACAGTATGATCCGGGTAACAACCTTACAAACGTATGTAAGTAGGAAGCGAACAACAGTATGATCCGGGTAACAACCTTACAAACGTATGTAAGTAGGAAGCGAACAACAGTATGATCCGGGTAACAACCTTACAAACGTATGTAAGTAGGAAGCGAACAACAGTATGATCCGGGTAACAACCTTACAAACGTATGTAAGTAGGAAGCGAACAACAGTATGATCCGGGTAACAACCTTACAAACGTATGTAAGTAGGAAGCGAACAACAGTATGATCCGGGTAACAACCTTACAAACGTATGTAAGTAGGAAGCGAACAACAGTATGATCCGGGTAACAACCTTACAAACGTATGTAAGTAGGAAGCGAACAACAGTATGATCCGGGTAACAACCTTACAAACGTATGTAAGTAGGAAGCGAACAACAGTATGATCCGGGTAACAACCTTACAAACGTATGTAAGTAGGAAGCGAACAACAGTATGATCCGGGTAACAACCTTACAAACGTATGTAAAGTAGGAAGCGAACAACAGTATGATCCGGGTAACAACCTTACAAACGTATGTAAGTAGGAAGCGAACAACAGTATGATCCGGGTAACAACCTTACAAACGTATGTAAGTAGGAAGCGAACAACAGTATGATCCGGGTAACAACCTTACAAACGTATGTAAGTAGGAAGCGAACAACAGTATGATCCGGGTAACAACCTTACAAACGTATGTAAGTAGGAAGCGAACAACAGTATGATCCGGGTAACAACCTTACAAACGTATGTAAGTAGGAAGCGAACAACAGTATGATCCGGGTAACAACCTTACAAACGTATGTAAGTAGGAAGCGAACAACAGTATGATCCGGGTAACAACCTTAAAAACGTATGTAAGTAGGAAGCGAACAACAGTATGATCCGGGTAACAACCTTACAAACGTATGTAAGTAGGAAGCGAACAACAGTATGATCCGGGTAACAACCTTACAAACGTATGTAAGTAGGAAGCGAACAACAGTATGATCCGGGTAACAACCTTACAAACGTATGTAAGTAGGAAGCGAACAACAGTATGATCCGGGTAACAACCTTACAAACGTATGTAAGTAGGAAGCGAACAACAGTATGATCCGGGTAACAACCTTACAAACGTATGTAAGTAGGAAGCGAACAACAGTATGATCCGGGTAACAACCTTACAAACGTATGTAAGTAGGAAGCGAACAACAGTATGATCCGGGTAACAACCTTACAAACGTATGTAAGTAGGAAGCGAACAACAGTATGATCCGGGTAACAACCTTACAAACGTATGTAAGTAGGAAGCGAACAACAGTATGATCCGGGTAACAACCTTACAAACGTATGTAAGTAGGAAGCGAACAAAGTATGATCCGGGTAACAACCTTACAAACGTATGTAAGTAGGAAGCGAACAACAGTATGATCCGGGTAACAACCTTACAAACGTATGTAAGTAGGAAGCGAACAACAGTATGATCCGGGTAACAACCTTACAAACGTATGTAAGTAGGAAGCGAACAACAGTATGATCCGGGTAACAACCTTACAAACGTATGTAAGTAGGAAGCGAACAACAGTATGATCCGGGTAACAACCTTACAAACGTATGTAAGTAGGAAGCGAACAACAGTATGATCCGGGTAACAACCTTACAAACGTATGTAAGTAGGAAGCGAACAACAGTATGATCCGGGTAACAACCTTACAAACGTATGTAAGTAGGAAGCGAACAACAGTATGATCCGGGTAACAACCTTACAAACGTATGTAAGTAGGAAGCGAACAACAGTATGATCCGGGTAACAACCTTACAAACGTATGTAAGTAGGAAGCGAACAACAGTATGATCCGGGTAACAACCTTACAAAAGTATGTAAGTAGGAAGCGAACAACAGTATGATCCGGGTAACAACCTTACAAACGTATGTAAGTAGGAAGCGAACAACAGTATGATCCGGGTAACAACCTTACAAACGTATGTAAGTAGGAAGCGAACAACAGTATGATCCGGGTAACAACCTTACAAACGTATGTAAGTAGGAAGCGAACAACAGTATGATCCGGGTAACAACCTTACAAACGTATGTAAGTAGGAAGCGAACAACAGTATGATCCGGGTAACAACCTTACAAACGTATGTAAGTAGGAAGCGAACAACAGTATGATCCGGGTAACAACCTTACAAACGTATGTAAGTAGGAAGCGAACAACAGTATGATCCGGGTAACAACCTTACAAACGTATGTAAGTAGGAAGCGAACAAACAAGTATGATCCGGGTAACAACCTTACAAACGTATGTAAGTAGGAAGCGAACAACAGTATGATCCGGGTAACAACCTTACAAACGTATGTAAGTAGGAAGCGAACAACAGTATGATCCGGGTAACAACCTTACAAACGTATGTAAGTAGGAAGCGAACAACAGTATGATCCGGGTAACAACCTTACAAACGTATGTAAGTAGGAAGCGAACAACAGTATGATCCGGGTAACAACCTTACAAACGTATGTAAGTAGGAAGCGAACAACAGTATGATCCGGGTAACAACCTTACAAACGTATGTAAGTAGGAAGCGAACAACAGTATGATCCGGGTAACAACCTTACAAACGTATGTAGTAAGTAGGAAGCGAACAACAGTATGATCCGGGTAACAACCTTACAAACGTATGTAAGTAGGAAGCGAACAACAGTATGATCCGGGTAACAACCTTACAAACGTATGTAAGTAGGAAGCGAACAACAGTATGATCCGGGTAACAACCTTACAAACGTATGTAAGTAGGAAGCGAACAACAGTATGATCCGGGTAACAACCTTACAAACGTATGTAAGTAGGAAGCGAACAACAGTATGATCCGGGTAACAACCTTACAAACGTATGTAAGTAGGAAGCGAACAACAGTATGATCCGGGTAACAACCTTACAAACGTATGTAAGTAGGAAGCGAACAACAGTATGATCCGGGTAACAACCTTACAAACGTATGTAAGTAGGAAGCGAACAACAGTATGATCCGGGTAACAACCTTACAAACGTATGTAAGTAAGTAGGAAGCGAACAACAGTATGATCCGGGTAACAACCTTACAAACGTATGTAAGTAGGAAGCGAACAACAGTATGATCCGGGTAACAACCTTACAAACGTATGTAAGTAGGAAGCGAACAACAGTATATGATCCGGGTAACAACCTTACAAACGTATGTAAGTAGGAAGCGAACAACAGTATGATCCGGGTAACAACCTTACAAACGTATGTAAGTAGGAAGCGAACAACAGTATGATCCGGGTAACAACCTTACAAACGTATGTAAGTAGGAAGCGAACAACAGTATATGAACAACGGATCGGGTAACAACCTTACAAACGTATTAGTAAGTAGGAAGCGAACAACAGTATGATCCGGGTAACAACCTTACAAACGTATGTAAGTAGGAAGCGAACAACAGTATGATCCGGGTAACAACCTTACAAACGTATGTAAGTAGGAAGCGAACAACAGTATGATCCGGGTAACAACCTTACAAACGTATGTAAGTAGGAAGCGAACAACAGTATGATCCGGGTAACAACCTTACAAACGTATGTAAGTAGGAAGCGAACAACAGTATGATCCGGGTAACAACCTTACAAACGTATGTAAGTAGGAAGCGAACAACAGTATGATCCGGGTAACAACCTTACAAACGTATGTAAGTAGGAAGCGAACAACAGTATGATCCGGGTAACAACCTTACAAACGTATGTAAGTAGGAAGCGAACAACAGTATGATCCGGGTAACAACCTTACAAACGTATGTAAGTAGGAAGCGAACAACAGTATGATCCGGGTAACAACCTTACAAACGTATGTAAGTAGGAAGCGAACAACAGTATGATCCGGGTAACAACCTTACAAACGTATGTAAGTAGGAAGCGAACAACAGTATGATCCGGGTAACAACCTTACAAACGTATGTAAGTAGGAAGCGAACAACAGTATGATCCGGGTAACAACCTTACAAACGTATGTAAGTAGGAAGCGAACAACAGTATGATCCGGGTAACAACCTTACAAACGTATGTAAGTAGGAAGCGAACAACAGTATGATCCGGGTAACAACCTTACAAACGTATGTAAGTAGGAAGCGAACAACAGTATGATCCGGGTAACAACCTTACAAACGTATGTAAGTAGGAAGCGAACAACAGTATGATCCGGGTAACATCCTTACAAACGTATGTAAGTAGGAAGCGAACAACAGTATGATCCGGGTAACAACCTTACAAACGTATGTAAGTAGGAAGCGAACAACAGTATGATCCGGGTAACAACCTTACAAACGTATGTAAGTAGGAAGCGAACAAACAGTATGATCCGGGTAACAACCTTACAAACGTATGTAAGTAGGAAGCGAACAACAGTATGATCCGGGTAACAACCTTACAAACGTATGTAAGTAGGAAGCGAACAACAGTATGATCCGGGTAACATCCTTACAAACATCCAATCTTAGTATGTAAGTAGGAAGCGAACAACAGTATGATCCGGGTAACGGTATATCTGTTGGATACAAAGTACTTATATAACAATTATCAGGGGTAACACGAATCATTTCAAACGTTATCTCTGTAGGCTACAAAATTACTTATATATCAAATATTTAGGGGTAACACGAGATCGATTCTAAAGTTATATCTGTAAGAATACAATTTAGCTTATATATCATTATTAGGGGTAACCACGAGATCCATTCAAACGTAATATCTGTTGGATACAAACTACTCTTATATATTCCAATATTCAAGGGGTAACACGAGACTTCCATTCAAACGTATATCTGTTGGATACAAATTACTTATACATCACAATATTAGGGGTAAAACGAGATCCATTCAAACGTTTATCTGTCTGGATACAAATTACTTATAAATCTCCAATATCAGGGGTAAACACGGCTCCATTCAAAACGTATATCTGTTGGGTACAAATTTACTCTATACATCAATATTAGGGTAACACGTGATCGATTCTAACGTATATCTGTAAGATACAATGACTTATTATATCAAACTTTCAGGGGGTACACGAGCTCCATTCAAACGTAACTCTGTTGGATACTAACTACTGTATATATCCAATATTAGGGGTAAAACGAGGATCGAATTCTAAAGTATATCTGTTGGATACAAAACTACTTATATAACCAATCTTTAGGGGTAACCCGAAGATCCATTCCACACGTATATCTGTTGGATACAAACTACTTATATATCCAATATTCGGGGTAACACGGGATCCATCTCGAACGTATATCTGAAGGATACAAATTTACATTATACATCAAATATCAGGGGTAAACACGTGATCCATTTCTAAAGTATATCTGTTGGATACAAATTACTGTATATATTCAACTATTCAGGGGGTAACACGAGATCCCTTCAAAAACGTATATTCTGTAGGATACAAACTACTTTTATTATCCAATATTAGGGGTAACAGTGATCGATTCAAAAGTATATCTGTAAGATACAAATTACTTATATATCAATATTAGGGGTACACGAGATCCATTCAAAACGTATATCTGTTGGATACAACTATGTATATATCATATTATGGGTAACACGGGATCCCCTTCAAATATATTGTAGGATAAACAAATATACTTATATATCAATATTATTAGGGGTAACGGGATCCCTTCAAACGTATATCTGTAGGATACAAATTACTTTATATATCCAATATTAGGGGTAACAACGAGATCCATTCAAACGTATATCTGTAGGATACAAATTTACTATATATATAATATTATTATTGTAACACGAACAAAGTATATCTGTAGGGATACAAATTACTTATATATCAAATATTAGTACGTATATTTAAGTATATACTGTTGTTAGCACACAATTATAGACAAGAGATCCATTAAAACGTACTGTAGGATACAAATTACTTATATATCCATGATATTTAATGCGAGGCACATGAAGTAAACCTTAATGACGAATCACTGCTAAAAATATTTACAAACGTTAATGTAGTCATGAATAAGATAATAAATTTTACTAGAAAATTAAGGTAAGTTGATTTAAAAAAGTTAAATTGACATATGTAGCGATTTCAAAATGCTCAAACGACATTGTATGGTTATAAACTTGGTTGACAGCATTATAGAGTATTTTTAACGTAAATCATTTTGTATCAGAAGCCTTCAATATAGTTAAACAAAAAAACCGGTAAACATTATGTAACTCTATAAATGTGTTATAAGGAATCGAAAATACAAAATAGAAGGGTTCGGAATATTTCATATAAATATGTGAAAAATTTCAAAATGATTAATTTCCAATTATTCTGTAACAATTCATAAATCCCAAATTGCAAGGTTTCATACGATAATGAGGTAACACTTATGCAAACGAAACGTAAAATCAATAACTACAACGCTCAAGGGTCAGATAGAGTAGGCCAGAAATTGGTATATTACAGATATTATAATTTTGTAAATCGTTTACAAATACGAAATATAATTGTATACAATATGTTATGCTCATAATATACTTTTTAGGCAAAAAAAAAAAAAAAAAAATTAAAAAAAGCCTAATAATATAGGCAAGCGGACTAATGGGTACCAAAGAGACCCTGTTGATATGAAGAGAATTACATTATAATATGTATGTATGTTAGTAGTTTGATTTGGGCCGTTTTATGTCCATGCCATAAAATCCATCATTATTTTCAAGCTTTGTAAAGTATCAAGAATTAAGTTATTGTATTTGAAATATTTACTACATCCTTGAACAAACTTAATATTTACTGAGTTATGATGCACTTACAATAACAAATTTAGGAGACGTATAAAATTTGTTCAAATGCCTCTATGGTTTCTAAACAAAAACCAAGCAAAAAATGGCCAATAGTGTCAAAATTTATGCAATTTTGTAATGGTAACCATGCCAAATAGATCCACAGTAGCAAAATTAGAAAACATTCATTAAAGTTGAATCAGGGAGGGATATGTATTAAATGTTTAATATACAACAAATTATCACGTAAAATACATGTAACAGGTTTGAAAACTTGATGGATTTGGGAACGCCCAAACCATACATATTTATTTGCAAATTTTTACCGTAATATCAATGATGTACGATTTTATAATGACAACTGCCATAAATGAATCAGGGGTGTACTTATTATTTCACATACAACAGCTTAATTTTGATCTTTAATTGCGAACATAAAATCTATGGATTAAAACAAAGGCTGTAAAGTTATATTCAATACTCTAAAAGTCTTTAGTGATCGGGACTTTAGTTATCTTGTGTACCCATGGATAAAACTTCACGAAAAATTATTGTTGAGAATGTTATATATCGAGTATATACTGTAAATGTTCATTCTGATCTTATGATCATGTACAAATTGATTTTAAAACTAATATAATTTTGGAATACAAGATATAACGAAAAATTTGTTAACCTGACACACACCAAACAACCCACGGGTATATTAGTAGCTTAATATAGTCCAAATAACCATTTAAGAACATTTTACATCAGAACATCGATTTTTATGTTACAATTCATATACAATGTCACGTTTTATTTAAATGATATTTAAAGAGTGACATTGTATACAATTTGTTAATAGTAATATATTTACCTTTCAGGTGAGTTTTTATCCGCGCTAATTAACCAGACACATGCACATGTACACTTGCTAGGCTTGATACTATCCTCTCTCTCGATCATCGCACTTTGACTGTCTGAGTACATCGTCAATTTCATGATGACCTGTCACTTAAATACGCCAGAATAAATTTGTCTACTTTCACCAAAATATCAGCCTCAAAACTCTTACAGACAATAGCTGTCTTGTCCCCTATTGTTTTCATTACCCAGGAG